>NW_023615420.1:0-59999 GCF_013339695.2 Rhipicephalus sanguineus
AGCGCGTCAAATCGAAATGGAACGATAATTCTATGTAGGCCTGACGGTCACTGTTGACAACTCGTCACGAGATATTAGGCTATTGCGCAGAATGCCCGGCAGCAGCGTCTTCGGGACGAAGCTTTCTTAAATGTTGAAAACAGGAGCGCCGCGCCACAGATACAGTTGTGTGTCAGAGGGTGCTCGTTGTCTAAACGGCACTCCTTGCTCCCGCTGTAGAAAATTTTAATAAATCTTTAGAGACCGGCATTCCAAAATATTACTCGCAAGCTGGAAGCTACGCACGTAAGGACTATACATGTCCGTCCTCCGATTTCTGTTCCAACATTGTGGCGCGAGTGATTCTTCGCAGGCCGCTTATAAGTGGCACCACTTTGATTATATGCGTTGAACATAGCAGTGCTATTGAAGGGAGCTGTTATGTCTTACCATCCTACCCTGTCAGCCTAATAAGCGCACACCTCTTTAGAAGGTACACAGGTTGGAAAAGGCTAGTGCTGCGATTCATTTATTGGTCTCCGACAACGCTCTACAATACATAAACTTAGAAGTACGGACCAATCAGGCAAGTAGCATGCTCTCTAAAACCACGTCCTGAGCGCCCAGTTTGCGTGTCCATATATATGTGTATGCGTCGTTTTTGCGTGATCATTCTGCACGTCGCATTCCTTACCCATCGCATGGAATTACGCTAGATGATATTGTTCAGGTAACCAGGTAACCTGTCTCATTCAACTCACCGGTGTTTCTATTCTTTATGAACACTGAGTACCTGTTCTCTGAACACTCCTCGTCCCCTCCCGTTCCCCCTGCTTGAGCGTTAAAACGAGCAATACATTAAGTCCTTCCATCGACTTGGTCTTTTCGCTTGCGAAAAGACAAAAAAAAAAAAAAAACACGTATACAAAGTAACGAGGCCTCCAGTTCGTTTCCTCTATAAAGCGGAGCACCGTATATCTCCGGGCATTTACCTTCTTTCTCTTAATTCCCCGCTATCTTCCGCGGAAGTCGAGGAGAGGCTGGTGCGTTGCGGCAGTGATGTGATTTACCGCTACGTCCGCAGGGTTATTACCTCACAACCGACTTCGTACATATATAGTATAATGAGATACGGCGAGAAACCACGCACGTACACTCGCGGACGTATAATAACCGCGCGCCAGAGACTCCGCTCAGGACCGCTCAACCGGAAGCAGCCGGTAGCGTGCATATTACACCACCTCGCTCTATACAACGACCCGCTATATAGCATCTCATTTACCTCCCCTCTCCCCCCTCCTCCTCCCTCTTCATCCATTTGCCCAAGCACAATATGCCTCGCGGCGCATAAACATCAGGAGCATAAACATCAGCCGGACGCTCACGAAATATAGGAGCCCGTTTCGTGAGTGCCCGACTGTCGTAACGGTGCTTTATTCGCAATAAGCGGGACTATCCGGGGATGCTGTTTCAGTGTATTCGTTATGCAGGAAGCGGCATGGTTGAGGGGGCGGAAGCCGTGCGCACGCAGCTGCGATATATGCACGACCGTCGTGGTACTGTGCTTCGTGAATGACCGGGGGCAGTTCAGCAGAATTCAGCAGCAGAAAATTCAGTTAGTTAGTCACTTTATTGATTACTTAAATGCAGACTGAAACGTTGCCTTTGTCGGTCGTCAGTTTCTGCGCAAGTCGGAAACCTTTCGTACATTATAGCGCGATAATATGAGGGTTCAAGCGAGAGCATTCTGGCACTTTGAATTAGCGGATGCACAGGCGGATGGACGCACCGACGGACGGACGGATAGGCGGATCATCATCTTATTAAGAATTCGACGTTTATTTCACTCGCTCACTTCTCTCACTCACTCACTCACTCACTCACTCACTCACTCACTCACTCACTCACTCACTCACTCACTCACTCACTCACTCACTCACTCACCTCATCACTCACTCATCATCACTTCACTCACTCACTCACTCACTCACTCACTCACTCACTCACTCACTCACTCACTCACTCACTCACTCACTCACGTCACTCACTCACTCAATCATCACTCACTCACATAATTCCTCACTCAACAGTCACTCCACTCACTCAAGGCACAAAAAATTACAGTTAAAGCGCGGGCGGGCCGTTCAAAGCTTGCTGCACATTTTTGAAGTATAAGACGCCCTCTCATTGCTAGACGAGCTAATGAAAATGTGCCAGTGACTAGTTCCGCCCGAGCACTTGGCTGAGTTTCTCACAAGTGCACGCAGCGGCCACCGGGGCGTGTTCCAATATCGGCCATCACGCCCCGGTGGTCAACGCGATTTCAAGTGGCCCCTGCTCCGAAGTAGTTATTTCTCGCGCCGTCCATGCAGCTCGAGCCAACCCGCTCGCACAGTGCCTTGGCAAAGCATGCGCCCGGAGGAGCACATCCATCAAGGAGACTACCCACCCAATTGTTGACACGGCTGCACTGCTTGGCGACGAGTGGCCTTGGTGTCAGCAGCGGTGCGTGTCGCGCAAACCGAGAGCGAAGTTGGCAGCGACGCACAGGAAAAAAAAAAAAAAAAAAAAAGACACGAGTGGGTGGAAATTCGCGTCACGTTATGGTCAGAGCGAGGACGCATACATATATCTCGACGCATGCTGCAGGACTGCGGAAACGCGGAAAAAAAAAGAGAGCGACTCTGCCAACCTTGTTGGGTAATTCAGAATTGCATATGAAGCTGTTGTTATTGATGTTGTTGTTTTTTATGTAAAAAATACGGAAATGCTGGCTACGTCAGAGCCAGCCACGTCAACGTCAGGAATTGGTTTCTCAACTGATCACAACTAACCGACTCATCTAAAACAGGAAGTTAACGAAAAAGAGAAGTATCCGAAAACGCTAAACATATAAACGCACAAATAATGTCCCTACGCGTGCCCCAAAAGCACAGTCCTGTGCATATAGGACGGTCACCCATCGCGCAGTATCGATGGTAGTAGTAGTAAGAGTAGTAGGAGCAGTATAGTAATAGAAGTAGCAGTAGTAGCAGTGTTGTAGTATTGATTGTAGTCTTCCTTTAACGGGAACAGACGCAAGCTATCGGCGATCTATTTCAAAATGCCAAGCATGCACTACTCGGTGAGGAGCGACGTAGAGAATGCAACCAAACAGGAAACAACTATATACAGAAGCACGAAAGCAGTTGGCAAGCACGCAATGTCACCGTACTGGCATATCATTTCTTTAGTGACAGCCTAACGTACGGGAGATCGCCTATATCTCTTGCAGCTGTAGCCATCTGTTCTATGCAAGACACGGCGTGATTGAAGCAATCGATCAATCGCTGGTTACATTGTCCACTCTGCGGGAAGTGACCGAGGCGTCTCGGCTTTGCTAAGCAGGCGTTCTGCTGTAGCTTTTCTACAAGCTTGTTACCTGAGAAAGCATTTCCTTACTGTCGTTCTTTGTTCAGTGCCACGCAAAATTCTGTACACGCGCCAGACAGCAGGTGCTTCAAGACACGCACGTAAAGATGTAGACAAGTCCTACTCGGTGAGCGTAACACGAAAACCACAACGACTTCGCGATGCCATTCCGGCGACTGGACACTGCGAAACCGGACTGTTCGTCAAATTTGTCGTTGTGTACTGCCCCGAACAAGGCGGGAATGAAGTTTACTGGGGTACGACACAAAAACTGAAGTGATTGCGAAAGAATCAGAATTTTTTCAAGAGATGCGAGAAAGCGAGTGAAAGTTTCTTAATGTAAACATACTGATTTTAGAGCGAGGATGTTGCAAGCCGCGAGCAATTAGTCTGTAGAAAAGAATTAAGCGCTTAAAGCTACCTTGACATTTGAATGCCTCTTCGTTAATGATGGCCCGTTTATTTTCGAAGAACTCATTACTTGTTCGCGAGCTTGCTCACGAACAAGTAATGCTCGCACAAGCGCACACGGGGACGTTCTTATCGTCCCCGTGTGCGCTTGATTCATTGATTCGTTTTACCTTCTCGAAGTAGTCCATGGGACCACGGAGAAAGTTCTCATAGCTACGTGCACGGAGAAAATACTTCCAAGTATTTTGCTCCGTGCCGACATAGCTATGAGGACATGCCGCAGTAGAGAATTCCTTATACCACTGATAAAGGTTTTTGAACGCGGATTAGAGCATTTTCGGGTTCCGCCCCATGTCCTTCTGCTAGTTCCGTGACCAGGAAGTCGAACCAGTGACATCGTATTCCGTAGTATATACAAACACCTCTGAGGCACCGATACGCGTATCTTTCTTTCTTTTGCATGGAAAGACTTTCTTTCGAACAATTAGCCTCGCCCCCCCCCCCCCCCCCCCCCACCGAAAAAAAAAATCCTGGCTACGTGCCTGTCTCCCAGTTGTAGGTAACGTCAGCTGGTTGTCTTGAAACATTATGAAACATGGTTGCGTACAGCCTAAAGTTATGGAAAAGAACCGACTTTTGTACACTCTCGGCTTGCTTACAACCGCTGAGTATACAGCAAGAATAAGCTGCTTGTCAGCCTCAGTCTGGTTTCTACATATATAGCTATTCGTTGATCATGTGTGCTTGGATGTTACGAACACTTGTTCGCATGACCACATGCACATGACTAGCAAGTATAAAGTAACTGACGACCAACAAGCGCAGACAAGCTCGTTGCTTTAGTTCTAGAAATTTGAAGCTTTATTACAATTTGTAGATGTAGCGACTATGCTGTTCAAACATACGCTCAAACCGTCGGCGCATGACTGACATGGGGACCAGTTGGTGTGTAGTTGCGACTGACTAGTTGCTTAGTTGGCCATCGCTTGTCCCGTTCTCCATTCGGCTCCTTTCGCAATCTTATAAACAGTATACGCTACAGTGAACACGCGCCGATTCTTAGGCAAAACCGTTGTGGTGATTCCAGTATGTATTCTTGTTTCGCCCGCGCGGCGTGAGCGCGTGTATCTGCAGCAGCAACGGCAAGCGACGCATAGCTGCGTGCGATGTTGCTATCTTGCCCCGTCGCCTCGACCTTGCCTCCTGGCGGGCTTCCAAGGGAAAATCCGTTTTATATACGACCGGCGTGTGCGTTAGGCCTATGTATAGCGGTCGCCCGGCGATCCGCATAGCTGATCGAGTAGGGGCCGAAGAAGCGCGCCACGCTGGGTTGGCAACGCGCTAGCGCGTTGCCGCGAGTTTCGCACGCGCGGAGCACGATCGACGACGACCACGCTGCTTTCTCTTCCCAGACCACCGCGACGTCGGCAGGGAGAACAATGCGATGCGAGTGTCGCAAGTTTGTTGCACCTTTGGCGCGACAGGTGTTCTCCGCGGGCGCGGCACGCGAAGCGTCGCGGGCGCTCAACTCTTCTTCGTTTTCGCTTCGAGACCCCGGCCGTTGCGCTGGGGAACGCTATACCGTTGGTGCCTGCGAAAAGCGTCATATGAAATCGCGTCAGTTCATTGCCCGCAAGAAAGAGGTTGGCGATTTCAACAGCTTGGCAAGTTCGGCAGCCTAGATATATGGCAGCAACAAAACAGACGCCTATATGTTGCCCATGATCGAGGTATTCCACAAGACGCAGAAAGCTGCGCCTGAAGCCCTTTCATTCCATATACTATGGCAGGATTAATATACGGAGAGAGGTGTATATAATGCCACTATAGGTCACAACGCGTGGACCACGAGCGAAAAGTACGAGAGGTTCTATGCCGGACGGAACTTTTTAAGAAATCTTTCTTTCCAAAAACTATCCAAGACTGGAATAGGTTACCTGCTGACGTCGTCAACGTAGTTTCAAATGAAATGCTTTTTGCCCTGCTGAAATGATTGCTTCTTTTTTCTTTTTTGAGACTTACTGTATCTATTATTGTTCTTATCTTTTGTTCTTTTTTTTTCCTCACACGGTATGCAGAAGAAAACTGTGCACGGCTATCCTCGGGTATCAAATCACTTCTTTTAATTCCTGTTGAAGTGACTCAACCTTGTAGTGTGTGTTATTTACTTTTTTGGCACATTTATTGCATACTGCTTTGAATAACTGATGTTGTCAATCTGCTGTAGCTATTGTTGTTGTTGTTACCGTTTTCCACCCTTTATGTATGACAGAATATTGAACTGTCGAGACTGATTGTAATCCCCACCCCCACTGCAATGCTTCTGGCGCTGTGTAGGTACCGAATAAATAATAATAATAAGTGAGCTGCGCACGGGCAAAGCAGTTTACGCCAGTTTGTTGCGACGTTACGTCTGCAATTATGTACACATAACTTACGGTTCACCTTGTAATGATTCAGGATAGTATGTCGGTGCACGCTGCTGCAAAATAGTTGCAGAGCCATAAAATTAAGTAAACTGCGAAGCTTCTACAATTTCCAGAGGAACGCCTTCCTTCGTATTGTTTATGCAGAAGATAAAACGGGAGATCTCTATGACGCACATTACGTTTGAGAAAGTGACGGAACCTTTTAACATCTCTATCAACGAATTGTTTACTAACAAAAAATGCGAAAAATAGCACGTTTATGTTTCTGTTTATTATAGGACTCACAGAACAAAAATTACTCGTTGAACTTTCTAGCGATGTGTGTTGAGCAAGTGTGATGTGTGTTCGATTCACGTTCGCCCACCCAGGTTAAGCTTGGACTGGTTCGCCGCGAAACCTAAACTATAGCAAAGGACGTCGCGATTTGCGCGATTTTCTTCCAGCTACAGCATTGCAGCTATAAAGGCACGCATGCGTGTATGGCATATTTGCGCATGCTTCGCGCTGAGACGCGTTCCTTCCTATCGTCTGATCTATGCTCCTAACGTGATGTTGTTCATGCATTCCTGCCACGTGCTACCAAGCCGTGATGTTTGTATCGCCTCGACGAAGGATATCGCGCCCCCGCCGTGTATAGATGGCATGCCTTCGGTTTTCCCGGTCACGTGATCACCCGAGCATCACACCGTCTGTTGACTTTGCGAGGCGAGGCAGAGTCCTTAGAGGGACAGTTCGAACGATATGACTGTATGTTGGAACTTCGAAATACAAAATAAATGTACACTGATTAAAATAAACGAGCTGTTTTGCTAAGCGTACAAAGCAGCGACATCGTCAAGAGAGGAAAAGGTGAAAATAACCGCCTCTTGGTGTGGTGATGTGGGTCCCCGGCACGGCACCGTATATACGCGGGGATAGCTCATAGGCCACCGGCATGCGCACTGTTGCGTCGCTCTGCGCGCGTCTTCTTCTATAGCCTGCCCGTGCTTCGCTTTTTAACAAAATTGTTCTATTTTCAACTTAATGGGAAAGGAACGAACCGGGCTGGGAAATTGCCTGCGTATATCGCAAGGCTAGATCCGGCGGCACCCTACAACATTCTGCTCCTCCTTCTGTGGACCAACTTTTCTTTGATTCAACATCGAGTCAAAGTGAGTTCAAGCTAAACTGAACTGTTACCTTTACAGTCGCGAATTAACGCGTCATTTTCTATTGTGATAATTATACGCACAACTTTTCTAAGCCACGGTGGCTGCATTTTCGATGGAGGCGAAAATGTTTAGGTCCCGCGTGCTCAGATTTAGGTGCACGTTAAAGAACCCCAGGTGGTCGAAATTTCCGGAGCCCTCCACTACGGCGTCCCTCGTAATCATATCGTGGTTTTCGGCCGTCAAACCCCAGATATTAACTTTTCTACCTGGAACTGTGGTAACGAACATACTTACGTCAATATTTCAGCCACGTGAATAAGCTCGTTGCTAGGTTGCTTTTCATACCAGAAGAAAGACATAATTGCATCCGCCGCGCGCCAACTCTCAGCGTGCATGGGCGCAGCCGCGTTTACCAAGGACAAATCCTTTGAAATGCAAATATCGCTGAAGTTCAAAAGTAGGTTGCGGTAGAACTGTGCCTTACGTTCAGCAACGGGTCAACTTTGAAGGGGGGAGGCTAATTAGGGTACCGTACACCGTCTTGTGTCCAAGGCCGCAGACAAGTCACCAAGTCCCGTATATATCCCTGCCCTTAGCGCAGACGTCGACATGGTTCTGACTGATAAAATGCTTCGCATGCACGACAGATTGATTGATTGATTGATTGATTGATTGATTGATTGATTGATTGATTGATTGATTGATTGATTGATTGATTGATTGATTGGGACAATTTTATTGACGTTTTACGGGACGCACCCTAGAGCGCAGCGGGCGACTCCCACGTCGGGACCGATGCCTTTAGGAAAGCTTTCCTCTCTCTCTCTCTCTCTCTCTCTCTCTCTCTCTCTCTCTCTTTGTTTTTTTTTTTTTTTTCGATGTACTGCGTTAATGGCATAAGCACCTTGCGCTCAAGCTTTCCACATTTGACAGTAGCGCCAGAACACAAAGCCTACCTGACATTGGAGGGAAAATTGGATGAACGGGGTGCACATAGCTCGGTGACAATTCAGATCGCATAGCACACAAGTTTCCAACGCCTGAAGTTTTCGGAGTGCGTATGCTCCGCATGGCTTACACGCTTTGCGGTCTAAACATGGGAGCGTGAACATCGCTAAAGTTGAGCTTGACAAGGCAGGGTGTGTAACGATTAGACTTGTCATCAAGCATAATCTGTCTACATCGCGTGTGGAATTACATCTCCTTTTGTTCGTTTCGCTAGTGGACGAAGTCGGCGACGTTGGCGTAATAAATAAAAGCGTCGTAGCGCCATCTCGATGGTGCAAGGTGCCTATGTAGATACGTCCCGGTCGTGGCATCGCATCGCATCGCCGCATTGACGGCGCTGTAGGTATATGCACCGTTGCACCGTTGTAGGCAAGAGGTCATACCGTTGCAGGTATGGCCTCTTGCAGGTATACGCACCGTTGTGTGTGTATATATAAAGCATTCCGAACCGAGCAAGTTCGTTTAACTTTCGAGGCAGATAACATGCGACGAAAAAAACACGACGAAGGACGAGCGAGGAACGCAGCTTCTCGTCACCACTCGATCGCCCTTGACTGTCTTCGCGCCTTCTTTATAAATATATACGACCATCAATAAACACCGCGTGATGGGGAACGGCACACGCATTTGGCACGCGGAGAATGCACCGCTGCGGGACACCTACCGATAGAGAGGCGGCTCGTTTAATTCAGCACCACCGTGCGAAACAACGTGTAGAAGCTCGGGTCAGCTATAGGCACGCGGGTTAATTGTGAATTCAGCAATGCACGCCGGGTGTCCTACGCAGTTTGTGCGTTCGTGATGATGCATCGCCTTCCTCGAATAGCGGTCGACCCCTGGCGACCCGTGCCGATTCCCCTCGCATACAGTGTACTGCCACGGACAGTTACGGTAATGCAAGCGGCGATGCACCTGGGAGACGAGGAGGCGTTCATGTGTAAGAGGAGGAGGGCGAGACGCCTTCGTATCGGTCGCGCGAGGGCTTGCCTGGCGCGTTGCTGCACCCCCCTTGCTTATAACCTATAAGCACCGCGGCCGCCCAGAATCCAGGCCGATGCAAGTCACGACGGCCCGTATGCATAGTATATGCGCTGTACAGCCGGCTCTTGTCTGTTGGGCACCCTGGCAAGCGTATACGATGGCTACCCCCCAATGACCGGAAGTGCCTGTGTGCGGCGTCAATAAGAAAGGTGAAGGGTCGCCCGGGCACGTAGCTGTGTGCTATACGTAGCGGCAACCTTCGAAGATCTTCGGCTCACGTTTCGTCGATGACCGTGTATGCATGCTCCCGAAGGGGTGAAAAAAAAAATGAAGAAATCCCGAGAATGGCTCGTGAGTAGGGGTGTGCGAATATTCGAAAATTTCGAATAGCGAATCGAACAGCATTCTATTCGATTCGGTACTCGAATCGAATAGTACATATTCGAAATACCGAATATTTTCCTAATAGTTTTCGAATAATCAGCGCCGACGGGAGAACTCGAAAACAACTAAACTCTGGAACAGCCAACGATCATTTTTCTTCTTTAATCACTAAATTACCAATATGCATGCAGCCCAAGATTTTACGAGACTACCAACGCTGTATTGATTACCGGATGAAGGTGTTTTTTTTTTCTGAAAACTCCACTCTTACTCAATATTTACTATGCTGCACCTGCGTCAAATTTACCCAGTTCCTGTCTTCGTCGTGTAATAACTGAAGGTGGGGACTGCGGCTACATTCAGCTTCACGAATTACAACAGATGCAAGTGGTGTGTTTGCATAAATTTTTCTTGCAGATACAGCTTTCAGCACTGATGTTCACACGCTTTCGGTGCCGAGCCCCATGTTGTAATGACAGGTTTATCCGTTTTATTACAGCCTTAGCTGTATGCGTGGTGTTCGGTTCAAAACTGATTAGTTTTTGTGTCTCAATTTTATTTAAAAGCAGGCGACAAATCTTTGATCACGGTATCACTGCTGTGTTTCAACCTACAAGATATTTCGAAGGCTTAGGTTGCTGCTGTGTACGAGCTTACCTCAGTTTTCATAACTGAAGTATTTTTAGTCGCTTAAAAGTAACCGTAATTTTCTTTGGGGAAGGTTTGTGAATATTCGTTTAAGTGAAAATGTCGTGGAGTTGTCTTACTATTCGAAAACTATTCGAAGAGTATTCTATTAGTATTCGTATTCGATTTGGTGTCATCACTACTCGATTCGTATTCGATTCGGTTCCAAAATTCACTATTCGCACACCCCTACTCGTGAGTTAAACAATTTTTATATTTCGTCGTCATTATCATCAGCATCGTTACCGTGATCATCATTCTAGTTCATTTACATTGCGGAGAAACTAACATAAAATGCAGTCAGCACGCCCAAGACAGAGTAAATTGGAAATCGTTTGGAGAGGTCCCCGTGCTGTAGTGGACACAGACAGTTTGTCCATAACAGTTTGTCCCTAATGCTCAAATGCGTTATTGGGGTGCAAAGTTCGGGTATTCACTCTTCATGAGGGCGTTCCTCCAACGGTGCACTGCCACAGTTATCACCGAAAGGGACGATGCTATTGTCAGGAGTGGGTTATCTATCGATGTTCTTGAAAAACTAGAAATTGCGCCAAGAACAGGGACGGGTTGTGTTTCGGGGGATGTAGGGTATCTCTCGGAATTTCTTTACGCTAATACATGTCTGAACTATCTGGGAGTTTTCATCTCGTTATTTGTCATCGTTGCTGATGTACTAGCACGTTGTATAATGATGAAAGACGCCTGGAACACGCGGTGTCGCCGGAGGCAACGCTTCGACGAGTGATATTGTCTTCTTCGAGGCAGTAAATGGCTTGAAGGCACTTGCCGTCTTGAAGAAGGCAAGGCCACTTGCCGAAACGTTGGCTCTATAGCGACACTCCCAGTTCAAGTACTTCTTTCATCTCTCCTATCTTCCATCTTCCCCAGCCATGCTACCTTGTTTGGATTTCCACATTATAGTATATGACGTATTTCAGCTATACTGTACTATTCGCCACCACTTTTACTTATATTCCTCCAATTCATTTCCTGACAGGAGGCCCCTCCGAAAGTTCTGGCTTCGGCATATATAAACATACAACTGCACTGTGTTTCTTGTATCGCGCTAATGAAATGAATGAACGAATGAATTAATTAATGCCGTGGGAGTAGCTGCCCGAACAAATTTTGAAGCGGTGACGAGGGTGTAATTAACTTCGTATTTTCTGATCGTAACGTAACGTATACGTATACGTTACGGTCGTATACGTTACTACATATACTCAGACGTGTTCCTGATCTGTCTTTCCGTGTGGCACACGATAACAGCGTAATCACAGCGATCAGCGCGTAAAATCGTTACGCACTCCCGATCGTTCACGACAGCGGCCACCGTCCACGCTTGGCGCGCCAGTAGACATGGCCGTAGCGTGGCTCGGAGCTAGTGTCCTTATCACGCGTAGATACATAATGAGCAAATTACGCTCTAGCTCCGCGAGCCCTTGTACGGACATGCTCGTCTCAATAACGCCGCTGCGACGACGACCTATTCGCGCGGCCCTCATTAAAACTCTCCCATGCATCTCTCGTCCTCTTGCCGTTCGAGAATCGACGTGATGCCGACGACGACGACGTCCGTGCAGGAAAGTTCTTTGGCGCGCACGCCTGTAAGCCTAACGGAGCCGAAAAGGAAATCGGCGACAACCAAAAGGCACGGCCGGGAGCGTTAGTCACGCCTGAGTAGCCTTAGGTGCTCGCCTACAGGATGCTGCACGCGGTCTCCTCCTCTTCTTGTTACCCGGGGGCGTGCTAACAACCTCTCAGCCCTGCGCATGCGCACGCAGCGCCGACAACGTCGTTACAGCGCATACGTGTTCACACGCTGGCGTCTATGCAGTGCCTGGTTGACTGCCTCATTGGTCGTTCAAGGTTTGGTCCCTCGTCTCTTTGTTTTTGTGTGTTGTACACACGCTTGTTTGTTGTACAGCTCGTTTTCTTTCCCTTCTCACTCTCTCTTGCTCTTTTTTTTTTCATCTCGTTTAATAGTCTCTCGCGCCGCTTAACGTCCACTGGCGTTCGCTGGCGTTCCCTTTAACGACGTATGTTCCCGGCTCAATTGCGTGCGAAACGGGCAACTCCAACAGTTGTCAACCTCTTCGCGGGGCGTTAGCGAGCTGACTACAGAGACTCTCGGCTGTGTCGACTGTACATCGTGCAGGGTAAAAAGAACACGTTGGCGTTTGCAAAGTGCACTGAAACAGAAGCCGCTGATCGTTTCCGTGACTGCGTACCATTTGTTTCTTGATCGCTCGTTGTTTTGTTCCGTTTTTCTTCGTTTTTCGCGAGTCAATTGAGCTGCGCCTTCAGAAAGAGTCTCCCGCTTTCCCCGCATCCGCGAGGAGCAGTGAAGTGAAACGTGAAGGTTGTTACGCGAGACTAGAGCATTGGGCACTGTCCTGACAGCCAGCCGAGCATGTATACGGTCTCACCAAACCCAAAAGGCCCACTGCGCAGCTGTCGCTCTCCTTGGTCGCAAATTATCCGTGTTCGTAAATTATCCCCGACCTTAGACTGCTTCGCATCTAAAAAAACGCTCTCAGGAATTCTGTGTAGTGGACTATAACACACCGAAAAGAGATATCTTCCAGCTCGCGCAGTACGTATTTCTGAGTCATTACATGTGACACAAGAGTCAGGATGCAGTTCACGTGACACGCCTTCCTTCAATGTCAACGTAAAGCCGCAACCGCTGCGCATTGGGCGATTTAAACAGAAGCACTGATAGCAGGTAAAAGGGTGTGCGTTCTCCTTTTTGTTTTTCCCGCGACTCAGAAAGCACTGTGGCATCAAACAAGAATCAAAATTCATCGATAAATCTTCGAAGATTGGCTCATTTACTCCCGAGGGAACGAATGTTCGAGGGCCAACATTTCAAGGTTCTTTTACCGTGAGTGGAACCGATAATGTTTTATTCTTAGGAGAGAAACACTCGATTGTTTGCTTCGTTCATCTGAATACAACCGTTCACAGTTGACCGCCGCAGTATGATACGTGAAAGCCGTTCGCATCTCGTACAGCACCTTAGGTCGGCGAAAAATGTGGAGCTCACCCAGACTCACTCATGAAATATACTTTGCCCTTACAGCTCACTTGGACTCAGACTCAGGAAAAATTTACTCAACCGGACTCACTCGGACTCAAGCTCACCAAAATATTACTCACCCAGACTCACTCAGACTCACGGCTCGATCTGAGCCTGAGTGAGTTTCCGACCTATATACAGCACGCTCGCTATTTTGTCCGGCGCACGAACACCTTTCCGTTAGTGTACTAATCGTACTCAAAGCATCCTTCGTTCGCCCATTGTTTCGCGACGTTAACTAACTACCTGTTTTGACTGGTTCAACATGCTGTCAGTTTATGACGGTTTTCCAGCCGCCGATCCCTCACGGCTTGTATACAATGTGCTTCACGATTGTACCTGGAATTTTTACCGGCGTCGCTGGCAAACGATGAAGGGCGGCAACTTATACAGTTCCGAGAATGTGGGACGCGTTCATCCCGTCTGCTAAGTTATCTACTTTTTGCAGCAAGAGAGAGAGGTTTACTTACAGAAAGGCAGAGAGGTCGGCCTGAGCGATAACATGCTCTAGCCTGCTACTCTACACTGGGAGAGGGGAAATGGAAGAAAAAAGAGTGATGGATGACGGTGGTATGTTAGGGAGGTGAGTATGTTCAGTCCCGTCAAAGTTGCGCAGGGCTATAGCCGCGCATCCAGTCCAGTGGCTTGTAGGAAAGCTGCGACCGCTCTTATGACCACAGTTGTACTCTTGGCGTCAGGCCAAATGCCCAAAACAACCTCATCAGTTAATGGCCTATTATGCAATTCTTCAGTTGAGAAAATGTATTTCTGTCGTTCACGTGCGTATGCTGGGCAGGTAAAAAATATGTGCTCAAGTGTTTCTGACACTCGACAGTGATCACAGTTGGGACCGTTGTCACTGCAGTCGATGATATGTGCGTAACGTCTTGTGAAGGCCACACCAAGACGAATTCGGTGAATCACACTTGCGTTGTGTCGTTTCAATTTACGAGGCATGCAGAACCTCATTGGTCTCACTTTCAGTTACCTGGACTCCATAAAGTTACAAAATGCGTTTTCTGTTTCGCCACTCAAGGTCATTTAGTTCCGTCTGCAGCGTTTTCTGCTCAGCGGCGTTTATTTTACGCTGCGCTTGAACGGCGTCCATTCGTTTCTCAACGTCCTTATTCTATCCTTCCTCGTTTTTCAGTCGATTCGCATCTTTCTAATCATATTTTTCGGACGTTATCTCAACTGCCCTTTCAATTTTTCACACAGTACCAAGGAGGAATTAAAGAAAAATGCTAGGATGGAGGCTTTCGCTACGCGTTACCGGCAAAGGTGTGAAGCTACGCTTTGCCCCTGCATGGTTTGTCTCGGAACCGTGCTCTTTTTGAACAGTGTCCGCTTAGAGACGAGCTATTATTTTTGCCCTGTTAATGTAAACGTTAGGCTAATTTTAGAATAACAGATCGTTGTTCCTGATAAGGTAACCCATCGAGATGAGTATTGATGACTTAATCTCCAATAAAATTTGCCTAGACTTCGAGGCTTCTGAAGGAAACTTGTTGCAATTCAAAGGCGCACGTCGAGCGCTATCTGTCCACAAAGAATCACCCCTATTAAACTGGTAGGGCGTTTGCTAGAGTTCTATCTTGCCTCTGGTAAGATGGCAGATTCTTGGCCCGACTTTCGATGCACCCTTACAAAAATGCTTATAGAGGTTTAATTAAGGCTAAATTGACTTTTCTCTATAGGATTATTGTGTTTAAATTGAGCGCCAATTGACTTTTTCTATTGAGTTACACAAGGATATTGGCCACCGTGTTTCTATTGAAAATCATATTTTGCGTGTCAATTTAGCGTCTTTTGTGAGCGCCAATTGAGCGCCAATTGACTTTTTCTATTGAGTTACACAAGGATATTGGCCACCGGTGTTTCTATTGAAAATCATATTTTGCGTGTCAATTTAGCGTCTTTGTGAGCGCCAATTGAGCGCCAATTGACTTTTTCTATTGAGTTACACAAGGATATTGGTCACCGTGTTTCTATTGAAAATCATATTTTGCATGTCAATTTAGCGCCTTTGTGCGAGTCAAAATGAGCTATTGACCAGCTATTGACTGTGTGTACTCAGTTTCAATTGAAAACAGTTTAGGGGAGAGTGTATATTCAACCCTTATTGTGTTCAGTAAAAAGCATCTGGTATGCAAGCGCGTTACGCAATTGTCAAAAATGGTGGCTGAGTTCCTTCGCGTTTAGGAACGTAGGCTATTTGCGACATCTCTTGAAAACTAGCCACTTAAATGTGTTTTAGAAGTGGTACCCAATTATATACATTAAATGCTATCAGTGTATTTTTTAAGCATTTGCTAGCAATGAGGCTTATCATTCCAATTTACTGTGCCGAACATGAAAGAAATTCTCCATGCCGCCTTCAACGCTTTGCCCTAGCGAGAGTTTTTCCTGGCGTGCGCTGATGTTTCAATGGTTCAATCCTACGAACAAGGTAAAAACTGGGAGAGAAGTCGCAAATTAGTGCACGGGCCCACTATTCACATGAACGACACCATACACGCACATGTACAGTGATGCCGATGTGATTTCTTCATTGTGTAAGCTGCAGCTGACCTTCGGTGTTCTGTAAAGTGTTCAAGCCAAAATGGAAAACACAGATCTGTTAACATCTATATTTATTTTTATGAAAACTCCAATAGAGACGAATGCCATCATTTAGTTGGCGTTGCGCCTGTTTCAGAATAACCAGGGCAAAGCCTGCCTGTAAGAAATACAAAAAAGAAGACAAATCTTGTCATAAAAAATAAAATAGGTAGAAGAGGACGGTTTAATAATGTAAACCACAATAGTTACGTAGTAGCATACTGCTAAAACATCCAACGCACAATACTTTTTTTTTTCAGTTTTCATAACTTTCGAATAGAACGTACGAAGGCAGTGAAAATGATAAACTTACCTTGAAAGATAATCAACAGAGGCACGTGGTTTGGAGATCCAGCAAATACCGAAAATGTTGATCGCGCATCAAGGTGACGGTGTGTCTGCAGCTTTGCAGAAAGGACGCTGCGATGGTGTCTTGCATGTAGGCTGAGGTGTCCATTTTGCCGCAGGAAAGTTGCGATTCTGGGTCTGATGAACAACCGTTCCGCCGAAACAAACTTCCATGTACGGCCACAATTGCAGCACATGAGCGAAGTAGCTTCTTCACACTTTCGCTGATAGCCTGTGTAAATCGCGGTACTCGCTGTCCACGAAATCAGAGCAAGAGAGATCGCAAGTGACGAACACGGACCAGCACTTCGCGACGCTGGTGAGCAATTCTGAAGAAGAAAGTGCGGCGCGGAGGGATACACAAGAGCTAAAGTGACCTTTCAGAAATTTACACGGGTGTAACTCCCAATAAATTCTGCGAAGCTTATTTGTGAACTAAATTTCAAGTATTCATGGCGCAATATTAGCACCCTATAAAATACAGATTGATTTTTTCCCGCGTTATTTTCTTGATCGCAACAGTAGACGGGCCTCCTTGCACCTGTGCAGTGAAAGTTTGCGACATGTCTTCTCCGAATTCTTCACCCCTCATGGTCCCCGCCACGTGCAAAGAATACCGCCCGCGACTTACCAGACAGGCGAGTTTCGGAACAATAGGGCGCGCCTTTTCCCCCCACGGGGAGAGCAGCTTAAAATGCACGACCATTGCAGGACGCGTTCGTCGAATCCGCAGTCTTTGCGTGTAAGCCGGCTACCACGACGTGTTCAATCCGCATTTTTATCGTACTTCTCATGAATAAATAGTAATAAAATAATAATAATAAAGACACTGCTTGCAAAGCATTGAATACACATTCCGATAAACATTGAATCAACGGTATTTTTGCTAATTTCGGAAGGCAAAATTTTAGCGCATCATTGGAGCAAATGCAAGTGTCGCACTTGACCGCGACACGATCCGTCATAGCGGGTCATATGGCTACGCATGTTTTTTGACAATTCATGGTGAGAAAAACCTTTGATCTTGCATTCAAAGAACTCTCAACTTCCCCTTTACCCCGTCGACAGCCGTGGGGTCGACGCTGCTACAGCAGCATCGATCTTGTGACCTTTGATCAAACACCTAGCTCGCTTAATTTTCGTTTTTCCGTTGCTTTTTGTTAGTACCCAACAACGAAAAAGAAAGGGGGGCGGCCGGGAGGGAGGCCCTGCGGTGAAACTTGGCCCTATACCTAAGGAGATGCCCTGCGCATGCGTGCTTCATGGTGCTTTTGTAGCTATATAGAACATTATATATAAACAAAAAAACTAATTCCAGGTATATTAGGACATTACACTTCTGTGGCCGGTCAATAATGCATACGTTGAGTTCGAGTCAATTGGCACTTAGTTTTTTGAAAGACAATTTAATGCGCATAGAGTGTGAGTAAATTGGCGCTTAGATTTTTTAAAGTCAATTAAATGCGTAAAGAGTGTGAGTCAGTTGGCACTTTGTTTTTTTTAAAGTCAGTTAAATGCGTATAGAGTGTGAGTCAATTGGCACTTAGTTTTTTGAAAGTCAATTAAATGCATATACAGTGCGGGTCAATTGACACTTAGTTTATTGAAAGTCAATTTAACGCGTATACAGTGTGGGTCAATTGACACTTAGTTTTTTGAAAGTCAATTTAATGCGTATAGAGTGTGAGTAAATTGGCGCTTTCTTACCTTTAGTCAATTAAATCTGTACCGAGCTGACCCAATAGACAATGCTGTTGAATTGACCTGCAATTGACTCAATACATGCTCGGTACCAGGTCAATTAAAACTCAATCTGCATTTTTGTAAGGGTTCGCCCATTGGTTCGTGCTCAGATGAGCGTACTTGAATACTCCCTATCTACTTTGCATATTTTTCTCTTTCTTCTGTTTTTGCCCCGTTTGACTACTGGGCAAGAACAAGCGATGCTTGAAGGCCAGGAAAAAATGACAGTTTCATCCTATCTTACTCCTGCTGTGGGAGTTTTAATTTTGGACTGGGAATGCAGCAGGGGGCCTGTCAGCGCCTAAAAATGACCACGTGGGCTATAGCTTGTGTCTACAAGTGTTGGAAGCTTATATTTTTGCACGCAATGTCACTGCGTCCCCGCAATAAATGGTAGTAGTTAATGTGCATATGTGAAGATGGCCCTGTATATAAACGCATTTACTTCAGTCGCTATGTATGGGTTGGAATAGTCCTACAACGCATATTGAAGCCATTATACCACGTGCTTTGTTCGAACCGGGTGCAGTAAATAACTTTCCCGCGGTCGCACCAAGCAAAGGTGCTAACGAAAATATGCAAATTGTCGGCCCATGACTCTGAGACTAGAGATTGAACTTTCTGTAAAAGCGGCCAATTTGCTCTCCGAAATAACCGAATGCCGCATTATCGAAAGTATCAACAAATCAATAAACAAGTGCCTATTACACCAGTGCACCATCATTTTTTTTGTGAATCTGTAAATCCAGTAAATATTTTGCATAGTGGCAGTGCAAAAGCCGCAATTTTCGTCATTTGTGAGTTCGTTCACAATGTGAGCGTGGCTCAAGGCCCCTTTGTCTTAATCCGAAACGTGCTCTGAACCAATACGGTACCTTATTACATACCAGCAGCGTAATTTTTGTGGGTGGTGACGCGGGCGTTTCAGCTGTCCGCGAATGTCGTGTTCGCATGTCGTTTTCGTATCTTTGCGTCGCACATGTGCGGTGCTTCGCGCTCGGCGCGCTCGTCATAATTAACCGGGTTGGTGCTAAATAAGACCGAAATAACCAAAGTTTGATGCCATTAAACAATGCCTATGCTCGCCTGGACCAAGAAGCACTCTGAATTATCCGATTTTCCGAATTAACGAGTGTCGAATTAACGAGATTTTCTTATACCATAAATAAAACGCTGTAGCCTGCCGAGCGCTGAGAGCGCCTCTTCAGCTGTTAACAATAGTATAATTACTTGGATTTTACGTCCTAAAATCATGATATGAATATGAATTGCGCTGTGATGGAAGGTGCCAAAAATTTTGCCCATTTGGTGCACGTAAATCGAAGTACATATACATCTACACTCTAAGCCGCAAAGGACGAAAAAGGGTCTGTGGTTCGTCCTTTTGGGGGGTAACTGCACTGCCACAACCATTACTCCCTAAAGGATGAACGATTCGTCCTTTAGGGAGTAACTGCCAGGGGACGAACTGTTAGTCCTCACTTGTTTTGAGGGACGAAATGTCGGGGTGTAAAAGTTACCCCTTTAGGGAGTAACTGATTTATTGCATGGTAGCTGCGTAGGGACGAACTGTTACCCCTGATGGGACTAACAGTTGCTCCTTCTGGATAAAAAAAAATCAATTTATTACAGTTTCTGGTTGAATTACCAAGAATTTGAAGGTTGATACACGCATTTGACGACATACACAATTAATATACAGAAATAAATTCAGAAGTAAACTACAGAAAATTCACAACAAACACACAGGATTCGAACTCGTGACTACTGAATCAGCAGTCGCGTACGCTAACCACTATACCACATGCCAGTACGCAGCAGAGTGAATATTACCGGGGCTATGTACAGGCACCGTCTGGAAGCTGCGCGTTCTGCCATGTTAGTCAAAGTAGCAAGATTCCTTATATTAGACTTCAGCCTTCAGTGTTTCGCAAGCAACCATTCGGTGATCACGTTCATGAAATTGTAAAATGCATTGGATTGGTTTTTCTGCGCGCGTGTTTCGAGCGAATTTGGGCGCTTGATGAATGTATGTATATATAAACGGTCTCATGTATGCTCCCGTCGACGAACCAAGTTTGCTCGCTTCTCACTGTACAGAACGCGGTTGGTTATATCGTTCAGTGAAAATGTCTGTTTAATGACAAAAAAAAAAAAAACGAAATCGTCTATAGAGAAACAGCCAAGTTTATTCAACGACTCGTGTCAATTCTGCAGCATCGTGTGTACACATAAATTGAACAACTTTGTTGAATGCAGAAGATAGGATGGCTTCTCTGCATTATAGAAGAGAATGAAAAGTGCAATGTTTTATCCGAATGGATGCTGTCCAGCCGACGTCAGGAAGTGCAACAGCACAATCGACAGCTGCTGAGAGCGTGTTCATAGCAGCAAGATGTTGAAGACGTTCCTCAGGAGGCGCAACGCTCTCATTCATCGATTTCCTGAAAAAGTAATTGCAGAAGCATTAATATTTCCGGCAGAACTGTTCGTGCACTTGCAGTTACGTCACAAGGCGTCTGTTAGAAATGCTGCATGCGTAAAAATTGGACGAAAACTACTTTTTCACAAAACCTGTCATATAGTGCAATGGAACAGTTCAGAATGTGTTATGAAGTTCGAAAAACCCGTCCTCGGGTTTAAAGGGACCGACAACTGGCCAGAACGGCTGATTAGATCCTAGTGGAAATGAAAAGGCCGTGAATTATAGTGACAGATTCCAGAATACTTTTCGCGATCTGAGTAGGATTTATATTTTTAAATCGCGTTTAAAAGTAACAAAAACCGGTATGTCGCGCAGCCTAGCGCGAGCGCCATGAACTAGACGGATGCAGTCTTAAGCACTTTGTTGTACGTAGTCCAATGCTTTTACACGCACCAGAACGAGGGCTGAAATTTTGAATATGTATGTTATTGTCAAATCCCGTTTGTTCCTAAGGTAAAAGAAGTAAACCATGAGATGTGGCGCTGCTTTCGTGGCTTCCAGTGAAACGGAGGCTGCGGCGCATGCGCGAGGCGTCCGGCGGCGTTTCCCGCGTAGCTCGACTCTCGTCGTATCGGACTTTTGAGGAGTAGCACGCGAGTTTGCGCTGCTGCTCGCAAAATGCCATCGACTTACTGTTCTGTGGAGGATTGCTACCACTTCATGAACAACACTGCTCGTGTATCCTACCACTTGTTTCGTTTTCGAAGGCTTAGCTTGGCTTGGCTTGACTAAAATGTGATAAAGCGACCTGTGTACGGCCAAAGTACTTCTACAAGAAGCCCCAGAAAAACGCTATAACTATTGTAAAATAATTTAATAGGCTAGAAAGCAGTAGTCGCGGCGCCGCAGGCTTTGGAAACGTAACATTGCCTTTTTATACTTAGGGCATATTTTGTCACCGCTGCTGGCGTATAATCGCTATCGCGCTCACCTCTGACTGTTTGCAGCATGTGATATTAAGACTGCATAATCGCTGCAGATCGAAAAACTCTGATTACAAATGTTTTACGGCGTTCTCCGCGTTACCACTCCGTGATTAGAAGCCCTGACCGGTAAGCTTCCCGTTGCACTCAAGAAAACGGGTACCGCAAAAGTTGGTTGTCGGTCCCTTTAACGTTTCACGCTTTCACAGCGACACGCTAGTGGGCCCACTTATTTATCAATGAAGCTTGCTCTTCATTTGAGATATATATAAATAAATGATTCCTAGCATCGCTACAAACGAGCGAAATCGCCGATGCCGTCGCCGACTGCCCGTGTTGGCGGTGCTAAGCCTTTAGCTAGACATACTATTTTAACAGCCAATCTTCCCAAATGACTTGTTTACATTGCTATAGAAGATATTGTGCGGAGTTTACGTGAATTTTCTTTTAAAAAGGCGCGAATATTTCTGATAAACAACGCTTATTTGGGCAGCACTGAAAACAAAGCTATTTTTGAACAGCTGTACTTGCTACAGCTAATGTTGAGCCTTCACCGAGGTTACCATGTTTCGATGGCCCAACCATCATGCTTGTAATTCTATAGCAGGCGGGGCGCACTCGCGACGCTGTATCGCGCGAGCTCATCAATCATGCGTGTTTTGTTCGCGCAGAACGTGAATGTTAAACAAGCGGTGATCGTTACATATCAACTGCACACAGGTAAAATCACGCGGAGTGATGGCAGTCTTGTTTACACTCACCTCTCAGGCGATGTCCCAGTCGGCGCGTAGCATTCCGATAGGGTAGCACTTCATTCCAGTAGCAGATCACGTTTACCACAACGCGAAGATGATTCAGTGCACCACAAGTGACAGCAATCGCAACCACGAAACTAGAACACATCCACAACACACCGCAAAGCCGCCGAGTCCTAGCTTGCCGTGCATACGACGAGAACACCACGCCGCGCATTGATACAGCTTGAGCGCGAGCACATTTTGTGTGTGTGTGTGTGTGTGAAAGCGTTTTCACATTTGTTTGTTATTATGCCATATGAACGATATTTTTACTTCTGCCGCAGTTGCCGTAGTTGACAAGACCTTTTACACTTAAATAAACTGTTAACAGTTCATTTCTTTAGCGGACTCTTTGAATACGCGCATGCTGACCATTCGTTCGAGGTCGCCACTGCGCCGGAAAGTTCCATGGGAGTAAACGTTGCTCCCTGTGGTCTAACAGTTCCTCCCTCACTTTGCACACGGCACCCTCGTCTTGCAGTTAATCCTTGCGGGGACGAACTACCGGTTGCGGGGACGAAATGCAGCACTTACTCCCATTTCGCACCTTTGCGGCTTAGAGTGTAGCATTTTGCAGCCATGAAAATGCGGCCTCCGCGGCTGGCATTAGATCCCGCGACCTTCGGTTCAGTACGCCTTGAGTTGTTCTCCTTTTGAGGCGTCATGTGCGTAGCAGTGGTTACAACCACTTGTATGCACATGCTGCCTGTATCGACTCTCAGAAACAGAAGGACCTTAATTCGTAATCCATCACTGTGAATTCAACAAATTTTCGAGCAAAGAAAACCAGGTCTAAAACTGAGGACGAAGAACCTAGCACACGTGTAGGCTCAAGAACAGCTTGCACGAGATCATGGGTTAACACGATATGAAAAAAATCACAGCATATCCACGGAGTGAATGATGATGAGTGGGCGAAGCTGCGGAGGTTCATCGGTAAACCGTGAATCTTCCGTGAATTCTGCCCAGTACATCATCACCGACGTGAGATAGGGCGCGTTTATACTAAAGGTTCGATGAGTTATGACGACTTGCAGCTCACTTTAATTTTACATGTACGCTGTGAATTTTCATTGTTTAGAAAACCATTGCTTTAGAAAACATCTGGCGTCTTTCGTTAAGCAGCTGGCGTCTTTTCCTCTTGCTTTAGAAACATCTGGCGTTCTTCCGTTTTGCTTTTACAAAACATCTGGCGTCTTTCGTTGGTTTATTTCATCAATCAACAGCGTTTTGAACAAAATTGTTATTGATTAATCACGCACAGGAGAAATCTCACCAGGCACTACCTTGGAGGTAAAGAATGGCTGCTAATGGGAATGAGAGACAGAAGAAGTCGGCTTTTAGCTACCGCTGCGAATTTTTTATTGTTCAACAACGCACAGGAAAAATCTCCCACCGGCACCACCTTGGAGGTCAAAGCGTAAGACTGGTTACGGACTACGACTACGACTACGAGGGACGAACGGGTGCCGCCTTAAGGAGCTTCGCCCCTAAAAGTATGTTAACATCCCGACTGTGATGAAGCCCAGAGTCGAGGCGCACCCAGTCTACGCCGGGCAAATTAAAGTCACCAACAAGAATAACCATTACTACTCAAATATTCATAAAACAACGCAATTCATGCAGAAATTCAGTGGGGGCGTCAGGGGGCCTATAGGTCGCGAAAAGTACGAAGTTATAGCCCCAAAGCGATACCTTCATGCACAAGCATTCCAACGCAGGTATTATTTCTAAAACGACAGCTTCAATCTGATTCTTCATTAGGACTGCCACACCTCCTCTCCTAGAAGACCTATCCACACGATAAACATTGTAGCAAGGGGGAAATACATCTTGATCGTTAATTTCCTCGCGAAGCCAAGTCTCAGTGATAACCGTAATCTGGGGGTCATGTTGAAGCAACAGTATCTCTAGTGAACTTGTTTTACTTATGATACTTCTAGCGTTGACATTAATTAAACGCAGACGTTTATTTCGCGGATTTCGCGGATATACGTTACTTCATGCTTCTGTGTGCCGAGGGTGGCTTTGCGCAGCCTGCACGCGTTTATTTTGCGATTTGTCCCAAAAGTAAGTAAGCGTGTCTATCTTGACTTTGTCATGTATAAGTGACACCTTCTTCCCTTGTAGTTTATCATTTTTCGCACTTTCCCACAGAAGCTTGCGCTTCTTTAAGGTGGCTTGCGAGTAGTCATTTTGAATGAATATGCTAGTTCCCTTCAATTTTTTAGAATTCTGAAGTATATCTTTCTTTTCATTGAAATTCTGAAGATATAAAATTATCGGTCGCCTGTCAGCTTCCCTGCCTAACCTGTGAATACGACCGACAGACTGGCATTGTACATTTAGTTTATCATTAAATACACCCTTGACTACTTTACCTTTGAGTGTATCTTCTGTCTCGTTTGGAATTTCGGGTATCCCATGGATTACTATGTTCGAACGCCGGCTACGATCCTCGAGATCTGTTAGCTTCTTAGCCTGGAATGTTATAATACGTTCAATGGATTGTAAACTATTGTTACTTGCTGCCGGATTATCCTTTCTCTCAGTGATCTGTGCCTGCATTCTGTCAAACATACCGTGAAGCTCAAAAACCAGTTTCTCTGTTATCAAGAAATGCGTTTGAAGCTTTTGTATTTCATTACGAAGAGCAGCCTGCCCTTCAACTAACTGCTTAAGGATTTCGGCCTGAGTGGGACCAGGATTAGCTTCAACATCACCGCAAAGCAGTAGCTTACACACAAAGATACACTCATAAGCAATAGCAAGACATCGCCGTGGGCACGGCATGACCATAACACCACTATAATCACTTCGCAAGGAACTCGTATTGGGACCAACCTGCACAATGAAGAACAGGGCTCTAGTCAGTGCCATGGCAGTTCCGGGTCCAGCTTGCCCACAAAAGGCAAAGTCTTGCGGTGCTTCTTTTATATGTTCGTCCACCGATGACGTCACGGCACTGCGCTTGAAAGGGGTCGCTGGGAGCGAGATTGCGTCTGGTGATAGCGATGAGGTAGGAAGCGCCATATCGCCGCCGATGACACACATGCGTGCATCGCAGCGGTTGATTGATGACGACTGATGGGGCGTTACGCAGAAGATTCGCGGTTTACCGATGATATCCTCCGGAGCTTCGCCCCACTCATCATCATTCACCACGTGGATATGCTGTGATTTTTTTATTTGATGCTGTTTGTGTTCGGTGTGTCGTTCGCCGGCGCTAAATATATGGCCGGCAGTCATTGCATGCTGTTCTGAGTGAGGGTAGTTGCCACAATCGCTGAGATTGCGTGCGCTTAAGCATAGGGCTGGGCAGGGTTCCTCATCCAAGGGGGCGAAGGTTCATGGCAGCGCCCCCCCCCGTCCCTAATAAGTCAATGTATGGGGCTGACTTTGCGCCCCCCCCCCTTCTTAGGTGACTAGGGGGAACGGCCGCCCACCCCCTGCCTCCCCCCCCCAATGCACACTACTACGCGATTAAGTCATATTAGTCTCCAATATTAATAATAATTTCTGAGGTTTTCCGTGCCAAAGCTCCGGTATGGTTATGATGCACGCCGCAGAAGAAAGCTACGGAAATTTCGAACACCTCGAGTTGTTCAACGTGCACGCACAGTACACGCGATAATAATAATAATAATAATAATAATAATAATAATAATAATAATAATAATAATAATAATAATAATAATAATAATAATAATAATAATTTTAGCAGATTATTACTCTCAATTAAAAAGACAGCCCATCCTCCCCCCTCAGCCACTTTGGGTCGAAGTTAATTTCTTTTCACGCCAAAGGAAATCTGAATTCGGATCGCCACATGCCGCTTGTTAATTTGCTCGTGGAAATGTTAATAACAATAATAATAATAATAATAATACCTGCTGTGGCTTTACGAGCCACAAGCACGACATGATAATGAGGCACGCCGTAGTGGTGGTCTACGGAAATTTCGACCACCTCGATTTTTTTTTTTTGACGTGCTCCTAAATCTAGATACACCATCCTCTAGCGTTTGTGTATTTATTGAAAAATGCTAGAGGATCTCGAGTTCGATCCTATGGTCGGAATCGAACCCGCGACCTTCGAGTCAGCAGCCGAGCACCGTAACCCCTGTACCACGGCGCGGCGGTTGCTTTGGGAAATGTTGCCCCCCCTGCATGAGTAATGTATAGTTGTGATAAGTAGCTTAGCTTCTAGAGAAGTTCTGGAACGAAGTGGTACGCTCGTATTCGCAAAAGCACTCCTGTTCGTTATCTCCCCGCACTGAAACGCAGCTTTGACTGTAAGCATGTGTTCACGGCATCTCTTGGTATGACAGCCACGTGCAAGCTTTCTTAAAAGTAGTGGTCAGTAGTTGGGCTAGTGGGCTCACAAAAGCCTTTGCGGTACCCCCCCACTTTGTTCTAGAAGATTCTTTTCATGGCCTCCTGTGCGAGTCATGTGGGCGTGATAAGGCCATGCATTTCTTGTGCAGAAGTGCTGGAACGACCTCGACACGGCCAGGCGTCAGTGCAGAAAAGAAACACAGGAGAGGCCGATTCCTAGTACCACCGGGCACTCACTCGTCGTTCTACTTCTAAGCACTTATCTCCAAAAGGAGGCACTCTTCGACCCACCTGCTGCTAACATCTGCGCCTTTGCGTTCATTCAAAGACCACGCGGGTAGCGGGAGAGGGGTTCACTGCAGTGGAACTAAGAGTGGGCCTAGTCTTGTTTGTACATGAGTCTTTCGTCTCGTCTTTCGTGCTGGTTAACTTCGCAAATGCCCCACCAACTTGCCCAGACAAAGGCACTCATGGACGAAAGCTTTTTTTTTTTGTAGGTTCGATGACATGTACTAAAGTCCCTATATTTTTTGTTTTTACTTATGTACCGACAACTGCCTCCTTTCACGGCCCTCTCTTACGCGCAGCTGGCGTCCGACGCCATTTGCTTCCTAACTTGGAAGATTTACAAAGCAATGTGCGTCTAAGTACATTAGCCACGCATCTTTCAGCGGACAATATGCTACCGCGACGAGCCTTTCTCCTCCCGTCAAACCCTTGTCATTTGTGAATGGGGGACGCGTTTCACCAGGTGCTGGAAAAGAGTTAGGAAGAACATGGCTACCGAAAACGAGCGTTAGCCAATGAGATTCGTCGCCGGCGCTTCAATGGTTGTCGGTACTTAAGAAAGAACAGGGTGAATTCTAGGGACTTTAGGCGGGATAAGGCGAGAACGCCATGCATTCCTTGTACAGAAGTGCTGGAAAGACCTCGACATGGCCCGGCTTCTGTGCAGAAAAGAAACACACGAGAGGCCGATTCCTAGTACCGCCGGGAACAAACTCATCTTTCTACTTCTACGCACTAATCTCCAACAGGTGGCACTCCACGACCCCACCTGCATAGGTGACGACTGTGTACAGCTTTTGAGGGAAATATACCGAGGAAATACAGTTTGTATAGAATGGGAAGGAATAAGTAGCAAGGACAGCGTTGAAATTAGCAAGGGGCTGAGACAGGGATGCCCTTTGTCCCCGCTGTTATTCATGCTGTACATGGCGAGGATGGAAAAAGCGCTAGAAGGTAGCAACATTGGATTTAATTTGTCACACAAACAGGTCGGAGCGATGGTTGAGCAGAAGCTTCCAGGTCTATTTTATGCTGATGATATTGTCTTATTTGCGGACAGTCAAGATGATATACAGCGACTGGCAGATATATGCGGAAGGGAGTGTGAGGCTCTAGGACTAGGATTTAGTGCAACAAAATGTGGATTGATGGTATTCAATGATCACGGAGACCATACGGTATTAATACAGGGCCAAAAAATACCGAGGGTAAGCGAGTACAAGTACCTCGGAGTATGGGTAAATGAGGGGGATAGATATATGGAGGTACAAGAGAAAGCATCGGTAGCAAAGGGAAAGAGGAATGCTGCAATTATGAAGCACAGAGCTTTATGGGGATACAATAGGTACGAGGTGCTTCGAGGGCTGTGGAAGGGTGTGATGGTTCCGGGGCTTACATTTGGGAACTCAGTGGTGTGCATGAAGTCAGAGGTGCAATCAGGAATGGATGTAAATCAAAGGACGGTGGGCCGCCTCGCGTTGGGCGCTCACGGGAAGACGACAAATGAGGCGGTAAAGGGTGATATGGGATGGACAGGCTTTGAAGTGAGGGAAGCGCAGAGCAAAATGAGATTCGAAGAGAGGCTGAGGAAAATGAAGGAGAGTAGATGGGCAGAGAAGGTTTTCAGGTATTTGTATAGAAAAAGCGTTGACACGCAGTGGAGAAAAAGAACTAGGAGGCTCACCAGTAAATATACGGCTGGCAGTGCGGGCGATATGGCAACAAGGAGCATTAAGCGGAAGGTCAGAGAGGCGGAGAGGACTTATTGGATGACAGCGATGGAAAAGAAGCCGGCTCTGAGTAACTACCGAAAAGGAAAAAACGAAATAAGGAGGGAAAGGTTTTATGATAATTCAAGGGGAAGCGCTTTACTGTTTGAAGCAAGGTCGGGCTGCCTTAGAACGCGTAGTTATAAAGCGAGATTTAGTAACGAAGAAGAACAATGTACATGCTGCGGGGGAACTAAGGAAACGATGGAACATGTACTGATTGAATGTGGCGATATTCACCCAGGTATACGTGTGGGCACGAGTCTACATGAAGCCTTGGGTTTTAGGGACAACAATGGAAAGCTGAACACGTCCGCGATAGAAATAAGTAAGAGACGGTTAGAGTATTGGTGGCAGAAAAGTAGAGATAAAGAACAAAAATAAATAATGGGGGAAAAATAAGGTCATTCTGCCTTAAGAGGCAGAGAGATGGACCGTGAATTTATATTTTTGGTATAATAACATAGATTTAATCAATGTAGATAAGGTATTAGGCCAACATGAAACAAGGAAGCTTTTTTTTTTTTTTTTTTTTTTTTTTTTTTCGAGCCTGGTGGCAGACATGTCACCGCCCCGTTTTAAAGGGGACGCTCATAGCATCCATCCATCCATCCATCCATGCTGTAAACGACATTCATCTCTGCGCCTTTGCATTCATTCAAAGACCACGAGGGTGGGGGGTTCACAGGGTGGGGGGGTTCACGAAAGCTTTCCTCTTTCTTTGGGTACGATGATATATATTCACACTTTTGCTGCGTGCTGCTCGAGGGTGTAGCAGCGTCTATTAGTCATGCCTGCCAGGAAAAGGTTGTTGAAAGGACATTGGTTGGCCACAGCTAGCAGACTGACAAGAACGCTTGTTTTGCAAGAAAATGGCGGGCATGTCGTTACAAAAATGTTTAATGCTGAGTCATATTCTTCCTATGCCTGTAATCTTGGTGTTTTTTTTTTCCGTTTCGCCTGATACACGGAAAAATGCCGTAGAAAAGCAATCTGCGCTTGTCAATGTCTCGTCAAGAATAAACAAATTGCTATATGAAACGTGAGAATATCAAGGAATATCAGTCGTGAGTGAATCACTTGGATGAACTCAAACATGTTGGGTTCCAGCATCACGTCTCGCAAGGAGCAATTAAGACACATAAAGAAAATACGGAAGAAGAAAACAAGGGCAAGTGTAACACAGCACATAACAATAAAACGCTATACAATCTACACGACGCATTGCTCTACTGCTGTACAGAAGCAGCAACACCTAATCAGCAGAATGCATTTAATTGCTGCCGTCATAATGTTGGAATCTTTGCGACCAAAGCAACGTTTTCGAAATGTAGTTGTTCCTGTGTCCGAATATTAATGTGTATTTAGCACCCGTGAATGCATATTCATCAATCGAAGCATTGGTTCTGAAATGAACCTCAGCTCTACCCTGAATAGTTGCACACGGATGTTGTCTGTGTAGCTCAGTTGTCAGATTTTCATAGCGGCCATTCACATTAACTCAAGCCAAACGTTTTGATATGTGTAGTTCAAATCACTAAGTTCATGAAGACGTCGCTTGCTCTGTTTTAACGCTCGCATTGGTCAGTTGACTATCGCTACTTTTATCGTATTTCATCATATTTTCTCTGTTCACCCTAATAACTGCAGCACAGCTAAGCGAAATTACACCATTTCTTTTCCTTTGTGGATAGCCTGACATATTAACAACAGCTTGCTACGTGGCTACAGCGTTATTTCATGTGCAGTCCTCGTCAGTAGATATTGTGGGTATAGCGCTACAGCTTTCTTTTGCTTTTCTAAGATGTGCTGTACGTCGTGTCGGCATTTTTTTATTCAGTTTCAATACCCACAGTGTACGGGACTTGCAGCGGTGTTACTGAATCATTTCCTGGTCATTCCGCCGCTCGTTTTTACCCCGGTTTTACATTTGTCATGTGCAGACGCGCGAAACATTAGCATATTTGTCCTGGTTTTATTCATATTTTGCACTTGTCTTCCTACAGATATATTTTGCCTGTTTGTTTGCGCATCTTTTACTAGCGACCTCAAAAGGCATTCGAGTTCAGCAGACGAAATACGCTTACGAAATAAGAAACGCCGAGGTTTTACGGTTGGCCATCAATGCTCCTAGGCTATTTTGCTTATCAGTGCATGGCGGAAATGACATGACCACGGGGTGATTGCGGGGTGCGCGCGTTAATGAAGCGTGCGACTATAACGTGGCGAATTTTGGAGCTCGTCAATTTGAACATATAAAGTGGAAGCAGCGTGTTAAATCTGTACTAAATTTACCGGCTGTGCAAGAGCTCGCGACTTTGAAGGTGAAACAGGCTGTACACCCAATGTCATACTTTCCACTCGCGCACGCAATAAAGCAAACTTTCTGCGGTTTGGGCTACCTCTATACGCTACCATGCGACTTAGCCCTAAGTTACTTTGATTAATCGGCCCTCCTAACGAGATGTCATCCGCCCGCCTTTCAGGTATAAGGCGATACACGGCTCTGTGCAGGAATAATTACCGCGTACTTGAGCTATCGCATACAGTTAGATTGTTACGTTTGCACTGGTGTTATGCCTGAAGGTGGAGCATTTAAATGTCGCAGACTTCCGCGACATAATAAAATCATCACATAGCCACCAACACGCCACCACGAACACAAGTGGGAAGACTCACCCAAGAGCGACGAGGACGGTTAGTTCCCTTGACAACGGTTTGCACACGTGACGTATCTCTGCACACGACCTGCATCTCCCGCGTGATTGGTCCCTTTGTAGACTAACTGGTGTGCACTCGGCACGCGTCTCTCTGCGGTTGCTCCTTCGCACTCTGTCCGTTCGTCGCGTGCCAATTGGGTTCCATTACTGGGGTGCAGCCTCACTGGCGACCACAGCCAGCAATGCACTCCCTCACCAGAGCAGGATTGGCCACCCTGGTGTAGTACTTGGCCACTACCTCCCACATGAATACACCAATTAACCCCCGGCCCTCAGTCCCCAGCGGCTGCGAAGCAACTGACCAAGGCGGCGGTCAGACCTGCGACGCAGCAGAGGGTGCTAAGAATCTCTGGGTCCGGACAGGCCGCCATTGGAATCTGAACTTGGCTACATATAACGCTAGAACTTTATCTAGTGAGGCGAGTCTAGCTGTACTATTCGAGAAATTAGAGGGTGTTAAATGGGATGTAATAGGGCTCAGTGAGGTTAGGAGACCACAGGAGGCTTATACAGTGCTGAAGAACGGACACGTCCTATGCTATCGTGGCTTAGCTGACAGAAGAGAACTAGGAGTGGGGTTCCTTATTCATAAAAATATAGCTGGCAATATAGAGGAATATTATAGCATTAATGAGAGGGTTTTATGTATCGTGATTAAGTTTAATAAGAGGTACAGGATGAAGGTGATACAGGCCTACGCGCCTACATCGAGCCATGATGATCAACTGGTTGAACGCTTCTACGAAGACGTAGAATCAGCAATGAGTAGGGTAAAAACACAGTATACTGTACTGATGGGCGACTTTAATGCAAAAGTAGGCAAGAAGCAGGCTGGAGATCATGCAGTTGGGGAATATGGCATCGGCTCTAGAAATGCCAGAGGGGAGTTACTAGTAGAGTTCGCAGAACGGAATAATTTACGGATCTTGAATACCTTCTACAGAAAACGGACTACTCGTAAGTGGACGTGGAGGAGTCCTAATGGCGAAACTAAAAATGAAATAGACTTCATAATGTGCGACCACCCGGGCATTATACAGGATGTGGAAGTAGTTAACAAGATCCGATGCAGTGACCATAGAATGGTAAGATCTAGAATTCAACTAGACGTGAGGAAGGAACGGCAGAAACTGATACGCAAGAAGAAGCCGATTAATGAACTAGCTCTGCGAGGGAAAGTACAAGAATTCAGAGTTTCACTTCAGAATAGGTACGCGGCTTTAACCGAGGAAACCGACCTTAGCGTTGACGCAATGAATGATAATCTGACTAGTATCATTAAGGAGTGTGCAGTGGAAGTCGGGGGTACAGTCGTTAGACAGGACACTGGTAAGCTATCCCAAGAGACGAAAAACCTCATTAAGAAACGTCAAGCTATGAAAGCCTCAAATGCAACAGACAAAATAGAGCTGGCGGAGCTTTCGAAGTTGATCAATAGGCGTAAAGTAGCCGACATAAGAAAGTATAATATGGAGAGAATTGAGCATGCTCTAAAGAACGGAAGAAGCCTCAAAGCTACGAAGACAAAACTGTGCATAGGCAAAAATCAGATGTATGCATTAAGGGACAAGGATGGCAAGGTCACAACCAATATGGATAGAATAGTTGAGGTAGCGGAAGAGTTCTACAGAGATCTGTACAGCAGCCGAGACAGTCAGGATGATAATGTAAGAAGCAGTAATATCCCAGAGGAATCTGACATCCCACCAGTATTAACAGGAGAAGTAAAGAAAGCCCTAAAGGGAATGCAAAGAGGCAAAGCCGCTGGTGAGGATCAGATAACATCAGACCTGCTGAAAGACGGTGGAGAGATTATGTTAGAGAAACTGGCCACCCTGTATACGAAGTGTCTCTCGACAGGGAGGATACCAGAATCTTGGAGGAATGCCAACATCATCTTGATCCATAAGAAAGGGGACGTCAAGGACTTGAAAAATTACAGGCCCCTCAGCTTACTGTCCGTTGTCTACAAGGTATTCACAAAAGTAATTGCTAACAGAATTAATAGGACATTAGAGTTTAATCAACCAAGGGACCAGGCAGGATTTCGTACAGGCTTCTCAACAATAGACCATATTCATACTATCAGTCAGGTGATAGAGAAATGCGCGGAATACAACCAACCCCTATACATAGCCTTCATAGATTACGAGAAGGCATTTGATTCGGTGGAGACATCAGCAGTCATGCAAGCACTGCGGAATCAGGGCATCGACGAAGCCTATATAAACATAATGGAAGACATCTACAGCGCATCCACAGCCACTATAGTCATTCATAAAGAAAGCGACAGAATCCCAATAAAGAAGGGCGTACGACAGGGAGACACGATCTCTCCAATGCTATTCACCGCGTGTTTACAGGAGGTTTTCAGGGCCCTAGATTGGGAAGAATTAGGGATAAGAGTTAATGGAGAGTATCTCAGTAACCTGCGATTCGCTGACGACATTGCATTGATGAGTAACGCGGGAGACGAATTACAGCTCATGATTACTGAACTGGATACGGAAAGTAGAAGAGTAGGTCTGAAAATTAATATGCATAAAACTAAAGTAATGTGGAACAATCTTGGCAGAGAACAGCGCTTTGCGATAGGTGGCGAGACGCTGGAAGTTGTAAAGGAGTACGTCTACTTAGGACAGGTAGTAACCGCGGAGCCGAACAATGAGAGTGAAATAACTAGGAGAATAAGGATGGGATGGGGCTCATTCGGCAAGCACTATCAAATCATGAATGGTAGTCTACCACTATCTCTCAAGAGGAAGGTATATAACAGCTGCATCTTACCGGTACTTACCTACGGAGCAGAAACCTGGAGACTTACAAAGAGGGTTCAACTTAAATTGAGGACGACGCAGCGAGCGATGGAAAGGAAAATGATAGGTGTAACCTTAAGAGACAGGAAGAGAGCAGAGTGGGTCAGGGAACAAACGGGGGTTAAGGATATCATAGTTGAAATTAAGAAGAAGAAATGGATATGGGCCGGCCACGTAGCACGTCGGCAGGATAACCGGTGGTCATTAAGGGTAACTGACTGGATTCCAAGAGATGGCAAACGCGTGAGGGGGAGACAAAAAATTAGGTGGGTAGATGAGATTAAGAAGTTTGCAGGTATAACGTGGCAGCAGAAAGCACAGGACCGAGTTGATTGGCGGAACATGGGAGAGGCCTTTGCCCTGCAGTGGGCGTAGACAGGCTGATGATGATGATGATGATGATGATGATGATGATAGTTATTGCTGTTCAGCGGCATCAGCCCTCCTCAGAGCTCCAACACCCAAGGAAATGATTTTGCATATCAAGACGTAAAGCACGTATATAAATGCTCCGGCCGTGTTCAAATATTACGACGCAACTACTATTGCGAAAAAGTAGACATGAGCGTTAACTTCTAGAAAATTCCAAACATGAAAAACATGGCTGCATGCTGAACAGGGCTACATTTCTGGCCTTGTTGGTGCGACATGTTCAGTGTTAAGCGCTGAACTTTTATTCTACTATATATTTCATTATACATTGTTTCAATTTATTATAATTTATTAATATTTATGTTTTTAAGCACCGGACGGGACAAGAAGCAGCACACACACACAAGGATCATCCTGTCCCGTCCTTAATATGAATGCTTAACGGTTTCGTAAGGGTCTCTAATATGCAGTCTAGTACGTATAACTCACTTATGATTTATTTACCGCGTTTTGTACGCGATTCTGGGAAGCATTCCAGTGAAGCACTCGTTTGGGCTAGTTGGTACCAGCGTTGTAGGCGTTACTGAAAAAAAAGTAACTAAATACGTTACTCGTTACATTATAAAAAAAGGAACGCGTTACCGCCCTACGTTACCTACAAAAAATGTAACGCGTTACCGTTACCGAAAAAAAGTAACGGACGTTACCTCTGCCGTTACTCCGCAATCCTAAATTTTAATCAACGTGTCTTTGCTGCAGGAACCCACAATAAGAGCTTTCTAAACCTCAAATTTATGTTTCACATAAATCTTCTAACCGAAACAACAATTACACCCAAAATGCTGATTTAAGGAGAGAGAGAGAATAAACATATTTAATTCGGTAATATTTAAGTGTCGTCTTCGGGGTGGTCTCCCCCTTCTATTAAACCATAGGCTTTCGCCGCGTCGACAGCCCTCGCTATCAGCTGGCGCTGGTCTTCGAGGGTAAGGCTGGCTAAGGCTCGCTCCCAAAGCTCAGGCGTGTAGTATGGGTTGGATTATTTCCACAAATGTACCAGATCTTAGTAATTATATAGTGGCTTATAGTTGCCTGTAGAGTTTCGTGTGATGGCTTCTGATTCTGGCACATGGTGAAGCCATTTTTCTCAATGTGAGATTATACACAATATGAGATTTAATCTTCATCGCTATCCGCGAAGAAATCATCACTTAACTCTCAAGACATTTACAGTAATTCTAACGACGTGCTTCTTGTACCAAATAGATACGCAAATTTTTTAGTAGTAAAAAAATGCTTTAATGGCCTAGTCACGGAAAAAAATATCTGTGCATAAACATGTTTTGTTCACTTTAACCTGTATAATTACCGCAAGAATTGTGAGCCTTTATGTGGGGGTGTTCAAGATCAGCCTCGCTCGCGAAACTTTGCTGCACTTGCGGATAGAAAGAAGCAAAACTTATTTTCAAAACAAAGTTCGTAAGCCTTACCAACGTTGTAGCAACTTTACTAAAATTTCGCATATCTGGACATTTTTCAAAAATAGTTTTTTTTTCGCTCTACAAGTTTCAAGCAATGTTACTTTACTATTTGTTGCGCACACATTTTATACACAAACAGTCTTCTTCTTGACGGCAATATTTGTGTTTTGCATCGCCGTGAACTTTCGAGAACGACAGCTAATCAAATTCGTCCCAATATGTTCGATATTTTCTCCCTCGTAAATTATGCAGTTTAAAAAAACCAAGTTCCTTTCCGGGCTGCTGGGTGCTATGTGCACAAAATGTTAAATTCCCAATCAGATCTAAAATATCCATTTTCGGATCCGTGTCGATCTCTCGTGGAATCACTCGTTTGCGATAACCACGGTTAGAAGTCTAACTGCGACGTTATGTCTGCCGTGTAGCTACCTGTAACCGTGGTGAGCCCATAACCGTAGCTAGCTTAACCGCGGTTAAGGCTGTTCGTGTGACAGCGGTATTAATGGGCTTTGGCTGAAACAGAGGGACGCCAACCAAGGTAATGAGTAAAAAGATTAGTTTTTTTTTTTTGCGTAACAAGAAAAAATCCGACGTTTCGCGTCCTACTCGCATTCTTTTTCAGGGTGTTCTTCCTGCCATGGGGTCACGCCTATGCTCCATGATGTGCAGAATTCCGTTGAGGCAGACTCTCGATCGGCAACGCACCTGTAGACCAGCTGACTTTACCGGCTGTCTCCTGGATGGGCCAGGATTCCACAAAAAGCCGGTAATAGTAATTGGCCTCTAAGTGGACGACGCGGGAGTTGTCAAAATCGATGCGGTGTTCGTTCACCACGCTGTTAAACTGTGCTCGGCGAGTGTACCCCACTGTCACTCGAACTTGAGGACGTCGTTTTTATGTTGTCGCAGCCTCTCGGGGAAAGTCTTTGTTTCCCCCACGTACGAAGCGTCACGATCAGCACATGGTATGGACTAAACCAGCCCTTGCGCTTTCTCTTCGGGTGGCCTGTCTTTTGGGCAAGAAAAGGCGCAGGTGCCAGCAAGCAATCCACCTGCTACAATCCACTTCCACGAAAAGCATGTCCGTGCAGTTTCTCATGGCGGATTCCGCGGCTTTCTTCAAGCTCTGTGTGGCTACAAGCGATTCCGCCCGGGCTTTCTTTGTCAATGCCTGGCAGGCCGAACGCAGTCCGACGCTGCGACAGAAGAATTCGTCGCGGCAAGCTCTAGGAAAATGGCACCTACAGGATGAAAAAGTAACGAGTAACGTGACACCACACGTTACCGAAAAATGTTAACGTAAGTACGTTACCCGTTACAGTTCTCAAGTTGTAACGGGTACGTTACTAAGTTACCGAAAAAAAAGTAACGCGTTACCGGTAACGCCGTTACTTGTAACGCGTTACCGCCAACACTGGTTGGTACACGTCGAACAAAGGTTTGGGGACTCGCTGCGTGCGCGGTACCGAAAAACACTCGCGGAAGGCATGGAAAACCCACCCGTTTTTGAGTTTTCCACGACTTCCGCGAGTATTTTTCTGTACTGTCTACGCGGGGCAATGTTCCCCAACCTTTGTTCTGGGAAGCAAATCGAAGAATCCTGCAGGTGTACTCTTTTACCAACTTATTATATTAGCTAGTACTTGCGCAGTGTATACGTGATGGTCGCTTTTACAAACGTTAGGAATCCTATTAGTCTATATGAAATATATCTCTAACACACACTGTAGGCCCGTGTGGCGGTGGTCGAAATTTCCGGAGCCCTCCACTACAGCGTCTCTCTTTCGTGGTCTTGGGACGCAAAACCCCAGCAATTATATTATTTTAACGCACACTGGCTGCGAGCGATTATGATGGAGCGGCTCTGTCCAGAGATATTTAGTTTTGCCGTTGTTTTTCTAACGACATGTGCCTCAAAGAGGTTTGTTTTCCTCTTAGGCACTCAGTAACTCGAACTGCCCAAAATACGCAGTTCCGACGCGCTTATTTGTTCTGGTAGCGTTGAACAGCAAATAATAATGATAATAGTAAACATAATAAACAATAATACAAAACTGAATTAGTCACCGTTGTTATACTTATGCTACATTTTCATGAACACGGTTTTCGTGCACGTTCAAACAGATTTGGCCTTTCCGAAATAAAACTACGAAAATAACCTCAAGTATTTCTTCTCACCCCGTGAGGAACATCGGCGTTTATAGCTTATGAATCCGCTGCTGACATGATTTGGCTACATTTTGTTGGAGAATGCAATAACTAGGTGAGTGTCGATGTAACACGGTGATTTCGATGTTCGTCCATGTGAAAAACACAACGTGTAATAAACATCGTGTTTATGTTTGAGCAACGTATTTAGGCGGTGTGAGCTGTGCTTACTCTTACGCAATTCACACAAAGCTCACACAAAGTGCTGTTTTCCGACTGCGATCGCGGTCGGGCGTTCCTGCGATAGGGATGGATGTGCGCAGCAATATACCTAAAGGCTAAACCACCATTCTTCTTTCTTAATTAACGCTTAATTACTAATGAAATAACGTGTCTACCAGCGGGTCCGGTGCAAAAAGGATGCCACGAGAATCACTTTTAGCTGAAAACACGTGTTCTTTTTCTCGCTTCCACGCGGCAGACGGTACATCCTCCTTTCCACACTTCTTCGAGGCAGTCTGGGAAAGGGTTTCCCGAAACGCGAGGGCGAGAGGGAAGGAGGCGAGGGGTGAAGGAGGCTTGTGAGGGGGTTAGCAAAGTGGCGAATCAGCAGTCCCTGATACGCCACTCACGTCCCTACGCCATTCACGCGTCTAAAGCAAAGTGGCGAATCAGCACTCCCTGATACCTGCTACGTCATTCACGCGTCTAAACCAATGAGCGAGCAGTGGGGAAGTTAAAAGCGGGGCTCGAACCGTGGAAACTTCACTCACCTGTTCGCTGACGAGGCTCCTGCAGCGTCAGCCATGAAGATCTGCACGGCCATCATGGTCTCCCTGGTCGGCATCCTGATCGTCTCCATGACCGACGACTCCGAGGCCAAGCTAGGCCTCGCCTCGGCGCCGTTCGTGTGGGTTGGAAACCTGGCCAAGGATGCGACGCAGGACCTGGTCGCCTTGAAGCTGACCCTTGCCACCAAGGCCCTCGCCATGATCACCGTTAACCGCTCCTTTCGGGCCATTATTGGCTTAGACTCTCCGCTCGAGCGGTACGAGGACGCCGCTGCAGAGGCCTTTGAAGGAGGCATTGTCTTTAGCACTCTGGAGGACGTCGCCGCCGTGACTTCTGCTCCGATCCCCGTGCACGTCGAAAATGAGGTTAGTAGTCCTTCTCGTAAGCCTTCTCCATTCTCCCCCGTGGCGGTCTACAAGGAGGCATCGGTTAGTAGTCCTTGCTTTTTGCAGTTCGTTTATTCTATGTTTCTTTGCTGTCGTAATGGCTGAAATTTACTAGATTTAAGGAGTGGTTCACATTCGCATAGAAAGAACCAGCGGAAAGTTTCCTGGAAGGTTTTTTTTTTACAACATCTACTACAGGAGAAAATAATCCTTGCGTGCCTGCTTCTCTACGTCGTAGTTGTAGAATTGGTGCTGACGTTTTCTTCATGCTCTGTGCAGGTGAATGTTGAGTGGCTGCCCGGAATGAAGAAACCCGTCATCCGCCTCCCTGAACTACCGCCACTGCCCAAGATTGCCATGCACAAGATCGTCGTGCCTAAGATCGTGGTGCCCAAGATCGTGGTGCCGAAGTTAGTGGTGCCTAAAATTGCCATGCCCAAGTTCGTGGTCGCTGAAGTCGTGTCCAAGGTCGGGGTGCCTCAGCTGCCGAGGATCATGGTGCCCAAGTTGCCCGTCCCCAAGATTGTCATGGCCGAACTTCCCGGGACCGACGTCTTGCAGTCCGAGGCATATCTGCTGGGCAGCCTGGTCAACGGAAAGCTCAGACACCTGGGAAGCAAGTCCGCCGGTCTCCTCGGACTTGGAAGCAAATCCACCGGTCACCTCGGTGGCCCGAAGTACGCGAGCGGCTACATTAAGGGAGGCTTCCGCGTTGGCCACGGCGCTGGACCCGTCGCCGAAGTCCAGCTGGGTTCAGACACCGTGCCTACTCCAGCTTCGCCCGTCGATTCCTGGTCTTTCGATGGCAACACCGAGCAGAACGTGACCACCAACCACAGCCGGCCTGCCCGTTCACTCGACGAAGGGGCGATGGGCCGGTACTTCCAATTCATCCGTAATAATGACGAAGGACTCTGCGTGGCACGTATGGTTTGCACGATGGCCGCCTATCCTCGCGACTTCGGCGACTACGGTCGCAAGGTCGTCGATTTCTTCGACGACGTCAAGCCTTCTCCATTCTCCCCCGTGGCGGCCTACAAGGAGGCATCGGTCGCTGGCCGCAGCGGCGATTCTTGCCCGTCGCGGTATCCGGATTGCCGGGTGGATACCGAGTCACTCGCCCGGCTCGTTGAATCTAGCATGTAAGGGATCAGGCTGCAGATCGAGTGTCGGCGAGCACGTTTACTGTATAACTTTTAGTCGTTTTACTGTATAACTTTCAGTCGTTTTACTGTATAACTTTTAGTCTTTTTACTGTATAACTTTTAGTCATTTCACTGTATAACTTTTAGTCATTTCACTGCACAACTTTTAGTCAGAACTTCTTCATTTTATCGCGGTATTACTTCTAGTCATATCATCACGGTATAACTTCTAGTCATTACATCACTGTATAACTTCTAGTCAATTCATCGCGGTATAACTTCTAATCTTTTCATCACGGACTTCATCACTGCATAACATCTAGTCATTTCATCACTGTATGACTTCTTGTCTTTCGGTGTATGACTTCTAGTTTTTCAGCGTATGACTTCTAGTTTTTCAGCGTATGACTTCTAGTTTTTCAGCGTATGACTTCTAGTTTCTCAGCGTATGACTTCCAGTCTTTCACAGCTCAAGCATCTCAACACTTGCGCCTTTTTCGATGTACATGATTCTAGATATTGTAAATAAAATGTACCAACTTTCACACGCTGCGTTTTTTTTATGCTCCCGAAGGTCGCGGGATCGAATGCCGGCCCCGGAGGCTGCATTTTCGATGGAAGCATTGATCCCATCAATGGGATCGTTGCGATCGGGCGGATAGCGTATACTTTGAATGAATTCTTCATTTTACCCACAGTGTCGTTTCTTACCTCTTCATTTGAACAACCTTTGTGGTGGTAAGGGGGTGGGAAAGGGAAGTGAGGTAAGGTGGCAAATTGGGCTAGTTGGAACGTACTCGCCATGTTCAGCGCAAAACAGGAACACGAAAACACAAGGAAGTGCACGACACAAGCGCTGTCTAACAACTGAAATTTTAATGGAAGAAACGTGTCATATATAAGCACACAGAAAAAAACCGCAAAAAACCACAAAAGAAAACAAAAAACACAAAAACCAAACAAAAATTCTTATCCCCCACCAGGCATGTACTCATGTATGCTGTAGATAGGTAATCTCAGCTTCTGTGAGAGCGATTGAAGGCTGGCTCACGCATCTGTCTCTTGCTTTTATAATTTCAAATGCTTCAGCAATTTCACGCGTGCGCTGGTCACGGATGCGCAGCCGAGCTAAACAAAACCACCGTGATGATGAGGCACAGGGACCAGCGCACGCGTGAAATTGCTGAAGCATTTGAAATTATAAAAGCAAGAGACAGATGCGTGAGCCAGCCTTCAATCGCTCTCACAGAAGCTGAGATTACCTATCTACAGCATACATGAGTACATGCCTGGTGGGGGATAAGAATTTTTGTTTGGTTTTTGTGTTTTTTTGTTTTCTTTTGTGGTTTTTTGCGGTTTTTTTTCTGTGTGCTTATATATGACACGTTTCTTCCATTAAAATTTCATTTGTTAGACAGCGCTTGTGTCGTGCACTTCCTTGTGTTTTCGTGTTCCTGTTTTGCGCTGAACATGGCGAGGGAAGCGAGGGTGAGGAGAAAGGGAGAGAGTAAAGCATACCGTAGAAAGAAAGAGAGAGGAAGCGAGAAATAGAGAGAAAGATAGAAGGAGCGCGAAATAGAAAGAAATATATAGAGATAGAAAGAAAGAAAAACAAATACATAGAAAAGTATAGAGAAAAGGAAAGAGAAACAAAGAAGGCTGCTCAGCTCCGTTGTTCGTTCAGGCTTGGCACCACCAGTGCGAGGCTGCCTTTCGTACTCGAAAGATAAAAATTCCGGGGGGGGGGAGGGGGAGGGGGTGAGGGCTGCGGTGCATGGCAGCAGTGGCTCTTGGATCCCAAGGAGGTTAAACAATATTGTTGGATCCCTTTAATGGAGGACCCTGCGCACGCCTACGGTTCGAGCTGTATACGTCACTATGCTCCGCTCATGACTGTTGATGGCTGGTTTGTGTTAGGCTAAGAAGCCAATTCTACGGGCATTGTTTCACACGCTCACGAAATGTATTAAAGGGCTGGCACATACCTTTGCGCCACAGGCATCCAGAGAGAGAGAGACTCTTTATTATAAAAACAGATGTTTGCCGGCGTCTGTATAACCGTTGGCAGGCTACTCTATGTAGGGATGGGGAATGGGATTGAAAGATTCCAGAGGAGAGGAGATACAATAATAATAAAAAGAAGTGACGTCACCGTGGCCGACATCTTGGGGTACCAGCTGCTTGAGACGCTCCGTGAGCTTTTGCTCGAACGCGCCGAGCAAGTAACGGTGAAGGCTCGCCATCACATTAGTGCCGGTGCCCCTAAGACATCGGTTTGATTTATTCGAACGCCTTTGGCCGCTTCCCTGTTCTAAGGATATGAAACAATGGCACACCGGGCATCTCTCTTATTTTTCAATGATATACTGAAGCCTGAATGCCAGACTTGAGGCAGAGGTAAGGGGTACGCTTAAAATAGCGCAATGCGGGCAAAAGGAAACGCAGTGAGGTCAACGAGACGGAAGTCAGGTTTAACCTACGCTTAAGAGATTAAACTGCTGCGTCCCATGTACGTCGAAAAAAGCAGTCGATGACAAGACAGGTTGCGAAGTTTTTTTTATAAATATCGGATTATTTAACTTTTTCAAGGTGGTAACTGAAGGTACAGTTGGAGGCACGAGGTTTTGAGAGGAGCAAGGCAGTCTCGGAATCTTCACCTGACAAAGCCGCCGCCCCGACGGCTACCGCTACCCCATTCTTTGCCAGTCCCCATTGTATGTGTCATGCGATGAAAGAACATCATCATCACAACAGGAGCTCAGCGAACGCACCATAGATTTAGAGCGGGCGAGCGAGCTATGAAGGAAGGCCGAAACATGCCCGAAACCGGCGCGAATTACGAACCAAACGAACGTCGACAGGAGCGCCTCTTCAAGGACGGTTGCAGTGTCCGTCGCGCCAGCTTGCTCCACTAGCTTCGAATTTGACGCGATTTGACGTATCAAGCAGCCGTCGTCCAACACTCTTAGAAAAAAAGTTAGTAAATGGTTAGTAAATGCTTGCATTTACTAGTTTTTTTTTTCGGAAGTCTGCCCTTAGGCATAATATCATTTACTAGTTTCGAGCGTATTTTACTACCTTCGCGAAATCTGTTTACTAGCCAGCAGTTAGTAAAGGTCGTAAAGTGCTGCCTTCACTAACCAGTGTACTTGGTGTTTTTAACTAAGTAACTACTAGCCACCCACGTTGCCAGATCTTTTGTAGATGCGCAGTATACTTTGCCGTAATCGTGACTGTCTTTAGCAAAATTTAAACAAACTTTAATTTTATTGATTACCTTGGAATTAAAGTTTCGTGCTACGTGATGGCAGGCATAGAATCAAATATAAGGGCACACGATAGTGTGTAGAAAACATCAATTATTCTTCTAAATTCTATGATTGCTAACCAGTACACGGTGTGCTATCCCAAAGTAGGAGCATAAATAGTCTTCAAGCCGCTGCTAGAGTAGATATCGGCTACGTAAAAGTCTTGCTATTCTGTGTGTGCGCTTGCGGGTGTTCTCATTCGTGATGAATTCATGCCTCTATGTATGTTGCTGCGATGTGTACTTACCATGCTAATTACATGAAGTAATTAGCGGCCATTAGTTAATGTACGAGGACAATGCCACTTAGTTTTTTTTTTAATCCTTTAGGTACTTTTGTAATAGAATCATCTTGATATGGCAATGCACACGCACATATAAACAAAATAGGCTTAAACATCTAATTGGTTAAATATAGTAGAGTTAATACGGTTAGTAAGTTGCTAGCGCGGTTACTAAGAACTTAGTAATGGACTAGTCATTCGAGCTAGTACTATTCACTCACTAACTAGGTAGCAAGTTCCACTAACCTGCATTTTACTACCTTCACTTACTAAGTGTATTTTGTGATGAGTAAACTGCTAGTACTTTGTTAGTGAATATGCCGACCTTTTTTTCTAATAGTGAATGAGCGCGAGCGCCCACAGAGAGTCATTTCATTTCTCTTTCCTCACGTTCTACAGAGCGCGCGCTTTCCTCTCTCCACGCTCGCGCAAGAACGAAGGAGCGAACCGAAATCGAACGCCGATCTGCGAGTAGACATTTCTTTTTACCCGTCCACGGCAATTCTTTTGTCTTAGTGTTCTTCGCGACTCCGGACGTCGTCTTGCAGTTGAGTACTGGTGCGTGCTTGTGTGTGAACCATGGCCAGCAGCACCAAGCTTCACGACGCAGTACGCCACGACAGGTGCCGGCTCATCTCTCGTCTTGTCGCCGAAGGTAAGCGCGCTTTGTTCACGGCGTGTTCTCATCAGTCGGTCACCGATGTTCGATGACCTCCTACGGCGTTTTGCTGTAACGTCTCGGCGTTTATGCTTCTCTGCGAACTGTTGCTTTGCGGCTTCGAGCTCCTTGAACAGGAACGTTGTGCATCACAACGTTCGATTATATATACGCATGATAGCCGTGCGTGTTCGAATCGACGCGGCCCGCAAATGCCGCAGCTAGTAACAACGCTGTGTTCGCTATCGCGTTGGCGATAATTTAAAGTCAATAGAATTAGTAATTCCAAACAGTAAAGAAGGTGACATGCTGGAACGCCATGGCTGCTGTGTAATGCTCATCCTCACATGGATACTGTGGTGCATTATCAGGTCTTCGATGCTTTACCAAAGTTAATGTCGCATGACGCTTTGTCGATATGTATAGTTCCGTGCGTGTGGATTCCTTTTTCTTGTGAAGGGTGTTGCCTGCGCTGATCACTCATCTGTGCCGAGTGTACGGCAGCGCTGCGTCATGTTTTGTGACTGTTTGCGGAACGCAACTCTACTTTCTTCTATTGTAGCACGCTTGGTTCCAAATGGAACTTGTTGCAGTAAGCTTGTCGCATATGACGAGTCTTCTTGGCGCAATTTTTAATTCTAATAATATGGTTCCAATGCAGTGACTGCGTATATGGACTTCTCAAAGGGTCGGTGAGGTTGCAGGTGAGGAAATTTCTCGAAGGCCCACGCAGTGAAACGTTCTCGAGATGGCCAAACGTTGCTTGTGGGCACCGGCGTGTGGTGGGTGGTTTGGGGCTCGATGCCTCCCCCCGAAAGTTTTAAATTTTATGTGTGACATACACGCACACATGCAAACACATGCACGAATATACTGAAGGCGGTTCGGATTTCTCTTTTTCCATAAATAAATTCGTGGCTACGTCCCTGCTTGTGGGTATTTTCGCATTAACTTGCGGAACAATTCTGTACATGTACAGAGCGAGTCAACGATGAGCCGCTGAAGTTGTAGAGGTTTATATGGTCGCGCTAAAGTCATTAGTCTTTGCCATTGGCCGGCTTGCAGCGTTCTGATAGGAAGGATCTGTTGAGTAAATTTTGTTTGTTTATTTGTTTATTAATACTGTCAACACCAAGAGGGGTTTTTTACGGTAGTGAGAACAAATACAATTTTACAAGATAACATACAATGTTGTGCTGCAATTCGAGGAAAAGAAAAATGGCCAAGAAGTACATTACAAAATGAAGACATACAGTGAACACAGGCACGCGTACCATTACATTGTGCGCATTGAAAATAAGATAAAACACAGTGATGTGCACTTATATTGTGCTCATTGAGAAAAATGTTGGTTGGTTCTCGTCTTGGACACTGGACTAAGCTTCGCTCGCTACGCGTGAAAGTGCCGATCGCGAGCTGACCTGTTTTATTATTATTATTATTATTATTATTACGGGTGTGACCCCATCAGGGCTCGATCGCGCTCGAGTTTTATTATCGCGATTGGCCTATTTCCGCAATATGCCGAACTGAGTCGAGGAAGATCATGGAATATTGGAGCGCGATAAAAAGCGGCCGTGTACATTTCAATGGAATTATAAGCAGTGTTGTATGCGTTACCAAAAAAAAGTAACTAAATACGTTACTCGTTACGCTAACAAAAAAGGAACGCGTTACCGCCCTGCGTTACCCATAAAAAAAGTTAACGCGTTACCGTTACCGTTACCGAAAAAAAGTAACGGACGTTACTTCTGCCGTTACTCCGTAATCAGAAACTTTAATCATTGCATCTTCGCTACAGGAACCCACAATAAGAATTTTATAAAACCTAATAAGTATTGATTTAACCAGAATACTTTGCACAAATTTGCTGTTCCTTGGCAATATTGTATATAGTGGCCTGAAGTAGCCTGTACAGTTATATTTGATGGCTTCTAACTCTGTGGCACATGGTAAGGCAATTTTTCTCAATGTGGCATTATATATAAGACGATCGATGTCAGCATCAACGCTCTCCGCAAAGAAAACATCACTGAACAAACTTGCAGTAAATATAACGGCGTGCTTCTACTAACAAAATCAATGCGCAATCTTGTAACAACAAAAAGTGCTTAAATGGCATAAATCCGGCAGACAGTATTCGCGCGCATTTTTTTTTTTTTTTTCAATTTAACCTGCATAATTACCGCAAAAGATTGCGACTGTGTATGTGAAGCTATTCAGGGTGAGCCTCGCTTCCTCGGGAGTTCAATAGCCAGAAAGCTCATCGCAGCTGCAGATAGCAAGACGCAAAACTACTTTGGTAACGACGTTTATAAGCAGTGTCAAAGTATTGCACGAACAACTTCCTAATGTAACTGCAACTTTCTGAATGAAAGATATGCAGTTGTATTTCAAAGCTGTCATCGGACAGTTTGTCTCGTTTCTTGGTGAATACGTCCGCACCTACGCTAAATAGGCGCTCGACGGACACGCTCAGCGATACTCCTGTATTAACTTTCAGAAAAAGCTGGTGAACGCTGCGGGTTTTCCTTGAACCCACTCAGCGCGATTTAATGATACACCAAGGGTACCAAGACAGCCGTTCATCTGTAGTTGGAGATGTTGTTGAGAATGCTTTTCCGAAGAAGTTATCGTTGAGCTAAGGCAGGCCGCTATACCCCCAGTCTTGACCTCCGCAAGACAAGAAAATCTAGACAGCTCGCTTTTGACGGTTACGAGGACCGCATTTTGCTTCGATTCATCGACGATCAACGAAAACTTGAACCTCAATAGCATGGTAGCCGAAACTAACAGATCCATTTAAGGAATTTCGAAAATTTGCTCCAAAATGCAATCTTCCCTGTGCAACAAAGAACCCCGCGCGCGATCGCTTTTTCGGGGAGAGCTCTGGGAAAGTAGCTCCTACGAGACGAAAAAATGTTGTGTAATGTTCCTGAGATAATTGAAATAAAAAGTAACGAGTAACGTGACACCTCGCGTTACCGAAAAATGGTAACGTAAGTACGTTACCCGTTACAGTTCCGAAATAGTAACGAGTACGTTACTAAGTTACTGAAAAAAGTAACGCGTTACCGGTAACGCCGTTACTTGTAACGCGTTACCGCCAACACTGATTATAAGGCAGCTATGTCATTTGAAGTGCGCAGTGCATGGTACAGTGTATTCACGAGTGCGCTCACACATACCCATATCGAGTTCGCGACCGGAGGACGTGAGTACAAGCACGAGCTCGAGTTAATATGAGAACGTAAAGAGAGGGCGCGCTAATTAAAGGGACATTAACGAAACTTTTTTTCGTGCATCCAGAAAACACAAATGACCTTGAGGAAGCAATGCTTGAGGCTTCCGCACAAATTCGCTGTGGCGGCATCTTTCTTGGTCCTCACCAATTTCAATCGGTGAAAATTAATCACGTCGTGTTTTTCCGGTACTAATCCCGTGAGCCGCTTCTCCACAATTCGCTTTGGCGTATTGCGTTCTGGGAAGCCAGAGACTCAGCATAGCAAGTGTCGGGAAAATTTATTGAGCCAGTATGGTCGAAATGCAAATAAAAAAAACTTTGCCATTCAGGTGCTCAAGTTCCGGCGCGAAATTCAAAGATGAAACGTTCACCTTGGTTTGCTATTCCGCCAGAAAAAACCTGGGATGGCAATATCAACTTCAATAAAGTTATCAGAGAGTAATTCAGCGGTCTAAAAAAGTCACAGTTTCCCCGCAAGGGCGAAGCAATGAATGCGATAGCAAGAAACTAATGCTATACGAAGTGAGGCTCGCCAATGGATACTCTCAGTTTGAACAGCGCTCCTGTTGCAATGGCGGCCGAAGCAGCGAAGGAAACTAGCGTGCTTCAAGTGTCGAGCTGTGACACTTGATAGTTCGTGCTCATCTTCTGTTTGTTCGTTTAGCGGCGTCCGTTGAGCTCGAGTGACTTTCGTACGCTCCGTAACATAAGCGCAGGCATCACGGTGAAAGCGTGAAACATCCCTCTTCCCCTCACCACGAGAAAACCGCGCGAGCAGACAGCGGAAGGGAAAGGTTCTCCCAGCGCAAATATAAGAAGAAGCGAGCGAGCTCGCCGACGACTTTTAAATGCGCCCGTCGCGCTCTAGCGCCATCTCGCTGGTAATGAAGAAACGCTTATAAGCGCCTGCCGTCTCTGAGTCCGTCCAGCGGTAAAGGGTGTGTATATAACGCTCGCCGTTAGCTACGTGGAGGATCTGCGTTTCGTGGCGTAGTGGGTAGCGCCACTCGCTGCGGAGCAAGAGGTCCCTGGTTTGATTCCGCGCTTCGGAAGCATTTTTCTGAATTATTTTTCTTTGGGGCTTTTATATATATATATATATATATATATATATATATATATATATATATATATATATATATATATATATATATATATATATATATATATATATATATATATATATATATATATATACATACTTATACATATACGGTGCATGACGGCGGCGACGGCGACGGCAAAATTCAGCCGAGACTGTCCATATAATTGTTATCGCAATAAAATTCAGTCTGACGTCTTTCGCGCTAACAGTTTGATAAAGGAGCGAGTTAGGGAGTATATGAAAGCATCCTAGGAGATATCAATCGAGACTCCACAGCTAGCTGTTTTGCTTATTCTCTAGTTGAAATTAAAAAATAAGTCTAAATGAAAGGAAGGTGTTAGGCCAGGGACACATATGCTCTCCATTAAAATGAAGATCGCCTGAGTGACCTGCGACTTGCAGATGACATTGTCTCGTTCGGTTATACTGGCGATGACTTGCAAAGAAACAGTTGATGACCACAGCCACCGAATCGCTGGAATATGCTTGAATGTGGATATCCGGAAGACACAAATAGGGTGCACGAGTAAAAATAGCGAGAATTCGGCATTCGCAGTCAGTCACCTAGAATATGTGCGTCTGTGTTGCGTAAAATATTGGTAGGGAATTGTGGTCACACTTCACAGTAAAGAAATTTGCAAAAGGGCAAAAACAGGTTGGAGCGCTTATGGCAGGCATTCTGAACTATTGGCTAACAGCATATTGTGTGTGCAGCTAAAGTGGATGTTTGGGCGAGATTGTACACTCTAAGCCAAAAATGGAAAAAACGAGAGTAACTGCCGGTTTTAGTCCTAAAGACCAACTGTTACTCCCCAAAAAGACCAACTGGAACAAGATGGCTGACATGGCTCAAGTTGGGGGAGTAAGCGTTTAGGGTTAGGTTGGAAGGGAGCAACAGAAGGACGAACGGCAACAGTTTCTCTCGGCGCGCAACTGTTGCTCTCCTGCAGGACGCACCCTGTATCGGTCGATGCATGGGCCACATTTTCTTGCGGGCTGGCATAAGAAAACTAGCTTTTGTAAACTGAACAGAGAGATACGCACGCTAATAGGGACATTTTGCTTATACGTAAACTTTTTAATGTTACCGTGTTACCGGGACATATGTTGATGATGATGAATTAACTTTATTGATTGCCCTGCGAATTGGTTTTAGAAAGGTTTTACCTCCCCGTACGTAAAGGGATACCTTTACGTTTGAATAAACCATGAAATGTTGATGATAACGGCATTTAAATTATATTTAATTTATATAAGATTGTATAACCGCTGCAGAAATATCTCGAGGGGTTTTTAGCGTAGAATACCAGGTTATCCGACGATGGTGTCGCCATCTTGTGACGCTTCGTGGAACCATAGTCGTGGACACGTTTGTTTTCGCCTAGTGTTTTAGAGGGAAAAAATGATCGAAAGGGTAACTCATTCGTAATTATGCTTCGGCAAGGCATTTACACCAGAAGTGGAACGCACGATGTTTCTGAAATAACAATTTTTTGCTTGCCTGCTTCATCTTGTTCCCGCTAGATGGCGTCACCTATCCAGCCTGTCGGGGTATTTATGTCAAGGCTTCTCACGTTTTTACCGCTTCGGTATTCTAATTCTAGGTCACTCTAGTGACTCTAGCCACTGAAACAAAGTGATCGCAATTACCGCTCGCACTTCGGCTTATTTTTACTCGGCGGCTGGAGCCTCGGCAAAGCGGGTATCGCGAGTAGCCGCGAACGAAGGTGGATTTTCGAGATAGGGCCGTAAACGTCAAGCCAATCCGGAGAGTAGTTCACGTTCCGTAAAGGCCCGCGTATGCGCAGATTCGTTCCGGCAACTCGTAACACGGTAACGTAAAGCTAAAAGCCCCTAATACAAGCTAAAAGCGCCTAATAAAAGGCATGGTTGCACTAGAACGCCAGCACCTGAAGCTGTTGTCGTCGCAAGTCAAATGGCGTGTTTGCGTATAACATTCGGCATAAATATGTAGCCTGAGAGTGTGGCAATAAAATGCGAAGCTTCGCGAGACTCCGTGTATACTTCGCGACAAACAAGCGGTTGAGAGAAGTACACAGTTGATAGACTTTACATTTGCGGTTTTATGCTGACAACGAGACTGACAGCGAGCTAACGCCGCTGCTTCCCCTACCCCCTCATCTCTACCTTGTCACTGGCTGATTTTGGCGGGAGGACAGTTATCGCAATCGGGTCCGGTAGTTTGAATTTGTGTTTAATCTCAGAGCAAACGGACGTTATCAGCTCGGGCGGTGTTGTCTTTTCAAAGAGGCGACTCTTCCGCAAAAAATAATATTATTAATATTGATATTAATAATAACAATGATAATAAAGAAGAAGAAAACACACCTCCGGGCAAAAAAAGAAAAAAACTGGCCTTTTAGCTAGCGCAAAGGGAGCACGGCAAAGCCTGTGTTTTCGCGAGAGACTCATTGCCTTGACGTTTTCAGATGTATACATTGTTACCGTCTATTCTCTTTCGAACATCACCACTGGTTCTGCACGCCTATACTCATTTCACTAACACGTCAGAACGCGCAACGACCCGTCGGTACCTACATAACCCCGTTTCCTTTCAGACGGCGCCGTAGCGTTTGGTGGCGCAGTGGTTAGCGTGTGCGCATGGTGATAAAGTGGTCGCGAGTTCGAATCCTGTGTGTTTGTTGCAAATTTTCTGAAATTTCTTTCTGAACGAGATGTCTGTGTATCATTTGTACATCCAAACAAATATGTGTATAAACCTCAATGTGCTCTAGAAGTCAATCAAAAACGATTTTTTTTTTTCGGCCCAAGAAGAAACTAAGGAGTAACGGGAAGGAGCATCCGTTGCTCCCTTGAGGAGCATCAGAAAGGAGTAACAGTTGGTCCTCAAGGAGAGCAACGGTTCGTCCCCTTGCCGTTGCTCCTTTTAGGAGAGTAATGGGAGTGGCAAAGCACTTGCTCCCTCAAAGGAGGAACCCCTATACCCCCGTTGCTCCCTTTTGGCTTAGAGTGTACGACGTACTTGAATTAAAACTAAGCAGCGCAAAAGACAGAGGATAGTGAAAGGACATATGCATTGGCATAGACTTACAACAAGGTTTATTTGTCATAACTCCGCAAAATATACACATGCGCAGTCTGTAACAAAAAAAGGAAGGAACATTAAAAATGATAAAAGCAATGCAATGACAACGCATTCAACATTGTCACTGTGCGCCATGAATATCAGGCGTGCGAACGGGCTGAAAAAAATCATTTGCAATGTCCGATAAAGGATCGGAGGCCTGCTGACGCAAATGTTGTCAGTGTCCTTTTAAAGGGGCCCTGCACCCTCAATTACGCACTTTGTTTTTATCGCCGCCGTTTGCTTTCTATGGGTCTTGATGACTGCTGTGGCACCAACGAAAGCGGCGAGAACGAAGCGTTTGATATTTTAATTTGCTTCCGAAATGGGCTTCCGCGCCGATTGCAGCGTCGTACAACGATAATTTCTGTTACAGGAAGTGAGGTAGCGTGCGTGACTTATGCTGTTCGTTTTGATTGGTGGGAATTAAATAATATATAGTACACGCTTGCGACACACTCAGTATGTGGAATTTACTCATTTTAATGTGTTTAATGCTCGTTACAGCTGCGAAAAGGACACCAATTTTTGCATCGATTTTAGCTTATCAGAAACTGCGACACAGATGGCGCTGCCGAACGGCCTACTCAAGCCGCAGCCGGCGCAGCCTTCATCAATACACTGCGCTTTGCATTTCTGCCTTACACAGATTTTCCATATGCTCGAGGTGTCTAGGTGTGTTTGCGTGTCAGCATACATTGATACAGTCATCTGCTAACTTGTGCGGCACAGAAGCCGTCAAAAGGAGCGGCGCCCGCTTGCGACTAGAAGGCCACCATGTGCTGCGGGGTTCCGGTAGGGTGGCTAGAAGGGGAGGTGTGCTGAGCGCGGCGGCCAGCCATAGGAGAGGGTGGTCCTCTTTCGCGTGATCGCCGCTAGGGCACAACAAAGCGCTGCCGTCTGGGGCGCCGTCAGCGTTTCCGCGGAGAGAGGCTAATCCGGCTGTCAACGCCTGGCCGGCGGTTTGTAGTTTTGTAGTTTGTTGCGAACTGTTGGCGTGTGCTGTTGATTCATGAGTGCTGTGTGCTGGCAAAGATGCCGTCTACCTCAAAGAAAAAAAACGCAGCGTTGGTGCTTCGTGCCAGGGTGTGATTCCGGCTACAGGTCTTGTTCGGAAAAAGTGCCCTTTTCCGTGCACCGACTTGCCAAGAACTGTTCTTGAAGTGGGCATGCGCCATTCCGAGGGCTGACAAACTGCTTCTAGAGAATTCCGCTGCTTGCGCAAAGCATTTGCGCAAACAGCGGAATGAATGACAAGAACTGAAAGAAATGAATGACAAAAAAGTCAAAAGAAGAAAGCCTTGTGTGATGTGAGGCAAGCCGCGGAAACCATCAAGTGCACTCTGTTCTACACAATAAAGTTTTTTTTATCTAGTAACATGTTGCATTTATTTATTTGGTTTCTCAATTGAGCCTGAAAAGACTACCGAACGTTGTATTACCATGTATGCCATGGTTTAATCCTGATTTGGTTGGCGTAAATCAAGTTATCTGCTCTCGCACGTAATGAGGCGCACGAATAAAATGATCAGAGCGCATTGGAGCATAACTAAGCCCCCAGGGCCGTATCTAAAGGGGGGGGGGGGTTGAGGGGGTTCTGACACCCCCGAAATTTTTTCATGCTTTATTTATTTATTCATTTATTTATCATAGTACCCACAGCGCCCAAGGGCATATTACAGTGGGGGGGGGGGAGAATACAATACTTCGATACAGAATACAGATTCCAACATTTCAACATCACAATAAATGCAATTCACTGTCAGCTTACGTAGTGATACATGGGATATACACAATATTAATCGGGTTCATAGTACAGTTTTGTCCTTACAGAACCGCGCGAGTACACTACTGGAGACCCAGCAGTGAACTTGAAAATACTTCATGTGAAGTAATTTCTGCTACTTCAGGAAACAACCTATTCCGCTGGCTTATCGTCCTGGGAAAAAATGACATTCTAAATGCGTCAGTCCGGCAGCTTATTTCCTTTATCTTATTGGCATGATGTAATCGCTGCGAAACGTAATCCCGTTTATGAAAGTATCGCGAGTGGTCAGACCTGTTCGGTTATGAAATACGTTGTGAAAAAGTTTCAACCTCAGATATTCCCTTAAGCCTTTCTTTTGCTTTTGATACACTGAAATTCCTGGTATAGTCAGAGCAGACAAACCGAACAGCCATGTTCTGAATTCTTTCTAAATTGGACACGTCACTTGCCTTCCACGGATCCCACACAGCACAAGCAAAATCTAAGATAGATCGAACGTTAGACATGTACAGTTCAGTCTTGGCCTCAAATGGTAACTTTTTTGCATTTCTGCACAGGAAACCTAGCACACGCCCGTCTTTAATTGTGACGTGATTGATGTGGCAGCTCCAGGAAAGGTCCGGTGTGAAATATGCACGAAGATGCCTTGCCGAGAATGGAGAACGGCCACGTTCGCTGACGGCGCCCCCGACGACAGCGCCGCCCCACGGCATTCACGCGAATGGCGGCCAACTTTTGCCGCCCGGTCATCACACCTCCCCTTCTAGCCACCCTAGTTCCGGTATGGCAAAATCTAAGTCGCGTTTTGATTGGAAGCAGACAAAACTCCAGTGACACGTCACTGGGCGAGTGAAATACGAAAGGGTACGCCAATCACTGTCGTCTGCTTTTATTTTGAATTTGTAAGTTCGATGACTTCCGTTTCCGTGCGTCTATCTCCAAAATTCTTTTTGCTTTCATCTCAGGACGATACAGGGAACGCGTTCCGATGTAAAAATCGGAGGGTAAAATATGGGTGCAGGGCCCCTTTAATGGTCTTCCGTCTGTTGCGCTGTTTTTATTTCAAGTGTGCGCGCGCGTGTGTGTGTGTGTGTGTGTGTGTGTGTGTGTGTGTGTGTGTGTGTGTGTGTGTGTGTGTGTGTGTGTGTGTGTCCTTGAAGTTGAAGTGCGCTGTGCCATGCAGCGTACGGCACGTGACCACCTCATGTAGACCCTGTTACTGTGTCGTTGGAACGAACTCGCGCGGAGATGAATTTATTCTTGTCCTTATAAAATATTGATCTTAGCATCCGTACAAATATTGTTATGATCAATCACGGGCCAGGCCACTTCCGTAAAATAAACAGCTTCCGCACACATTCTTATACGGGACATGCGAATTTTTTCCGACCCCGCATCTGCGAAGCAAATGTCCTGCACATTGTACATGTCATTTCTTGTTTTTCCATTACTCAAACCGAAGGAAGCATGGGCAGACATTGGGGATGTGTTCCGCATAGCGTTTTTTTTTTTTTTTTTGCTCACGTTGTGTGATTGCCCGCGTGCCTGCATGCAGGCACCCCCGTGGACGCGGTGGACGCCAGCGGAAACTCGGCTCTGTTTGTGGCCATCACGGACGGACCCGTCAGCGCCGTCCCTTATTTGCTTCAGGCCGGCGCCGACCCGAACTTGTGAGTGGAGGAGTCTGGTCGCATGGTGGAGGCAGTGCCGATGGCATGGGCTGCTCCGGTAGACCCAGCTTATATTTTATACTGACGAGCAATGGTTTGTTTTCAACTGCGAGAAAAGTCTCGTATATTCTGTATGAACTTTATAATAATTTAGTAATGCTCGGCGATAGCTCTGCAGGACTATCAATAAAGTTGTTACCAGCCGACATTACGTGACTGTACTTCGAAATTATCGACTTCGGACTTCCGAATTATCCATTAAAATACTTTGCTACTCGATATGTATTTCGCGCGGCCCTTTTTCCCGCGCGTTATAGGATCAAAACCCGCGAAGTTTGAAATGTACTCTAGGTGTTATTCGTTCCTGGACATCACGAAATTCCGCCATTATGACACAGCGGAATATGTTAAATCAATCAGATAGGCCGCAACATGCCCAGGCGAAATACTTCCATTTCCAGCTGGATTATTCAACCGGAAATCTTTACAGTTGGAAAAGGTCTAATAATCCTGCTGGAAATAAAGCTTTTTTTAGTCAGCCTTCTTGGAGATTCAGAGCTAAATATGTGACGGCAAATCATGATATGGCGGAATTCGACAATGCTCAGAAAAACGCCTGTCGGCGAGTAAGTTGACCAACGAACTTGCCTCGACGCAAAGCGTTGTTGCATTAAGGACGATGCGCAAGTGCACTGAAGTGTATGACGACGCGTTGCAGCCGATGCAGTGAGGGCGCGACTCCCGTGCACGCGGCGTGTCGCCGTGGCAGCCGGGCCCTTCTCCAGCAGCTCTTGGAGTGCGGCGGGGACCTGCGGCTGCGCGACGCCTCGGGCCGCACACCGCAAGACTGGGCGCTGGGGCACGCCGACCCACAGTGCCGACGCAAGCTGGTCGCCTTCATCAACAGCAAGTAAATCGATCGCTCGGACAATTTCTGCTTTGGATATGCTATTTGTCACATTTTTTGAAAGATCTGCGGTGAATTTTTTTCAGGTTAATTGTTGTACTATATGAAACAGATAACTGCAGTGTAGCAGAGACATGGTTATAATTGTGTGTTATTTATTCATTGTTAAAAGAACAGAGAGCCAAACAGCAAACGATACCCAGCATTCAGCCTGCAGTAATCATCATCGTCATCGGCCTGACTGCCTAATTGCAGGGCACAGGCCTCTTCCACGTTTAACTATAATTAAACCAGTCTTGTGCCAGCTGCAGCCATGCCACGTTATCCCTGCGAACTTATTAATCTCTTCTACCCCTAACATCCTGTGTTCCCGTGGTGCACTTGCCTTCTTTTGGAATACAGTATATGTTACTCTTAAGGACCAGCGTTTACCTTGCCTTGTCACTACATGCCCTGCCCATGCCCATTTCTTCTTGATTTTCATTAGGATGTCCTTGACACACGTTTTTTCCTTGACCCGCTCTGCTCTTTTGTTTCTTAACCCGCAGTAGCCAGTGGTAATGAGCATTAGGCAATCACTAGCTGAGAGTTAGCCAATGTTATCCTGTGCAGCATTATCAGAGCATTATCAGAGTAGAGTCTTGGCACGCATGTAATTTTTTTTGTCATTTAGGGGTCGCAAGGAGAAGACATGAAGTCAGTTTAGACTGATTAATTATTTTTTATAACACTCTTGCCATTATGTTGCTGTTTTATTTTACATTAGAAGTGAAAGTTAGTCACTTTGATTTTTGAATTCCGCACTCTGTTTACTGCACCTGGATGGTCAGCAAACTGATGTTACTGCACCTAAATTGTTGGCAAACCGATGGGCCATTCAGGTGCCCAATTGTTATTTCTGTGCAAACAGCCAAGTGAAAAGGGGCGGCAGCCTTCAGGAAATGGTGACAACTCTTTCATTTATTATTTTAAAAAACTCACTCATCAGTGTGACGTCGGAGATTTGAAATTCTTTTTCTGTATTTTGGCTGCATTGACCAGTGATGTTTCCTGAAGTTTGCATACTGTGTTAGTCTCTGGCTCCCTTAGAACAAAATGTAGTTTATTTTTGCCAATAACATTTGTGTTGGCCCATAAGCCTTTAAATTAAAATCTTTGAAGTCACTGCCGGAAACTGCAAGGCACCATCGACACCTATGCTTTTCTGTTGCTCATTTTCTCACTACCAAGTGTCTTCTGAAAGGAACTGGCGTTTTTGTGGCATTATGAAAGAGGTAACTCACTGATACAAGAAAAAAAAAGCGCTTTACTTTTTCGTGTTCATTTCGGTCATGCATGCATGCCATTCATGTCATGACATTTCGTTTATCGTTGTCATACCTTGCACATTTTGACATATATGTACCAAGCTTCATTATGTAAGCATTATTTCACTTGTGCTATTCATGTCACGATATTGATTCCATTCATGCCATGTCATAAGCATATCATGCCATGCACATGCTGATATATAACAATTAATGAAATAGTTAAAGAAATTAAGGAAAGTACTCAAATAATATGACAACCTAGGAAGCTAGATAGTTGTAGATAATGCCAAATTTTCTTTCGCTCTTCAAGAAATTCTTTGAATTTTAACGAATTAACTCCTTTCAGTTAATTTTTCTTGTTCCGTAATGACAAATGTTTGTAATTTGAAGAAGCTTTAGTTAAGAGGCTCATTTCTGAGTACATGGGAATACAAGAAATGTTTCTCAAAACCACTGCACCGAACGTGATGAGGTTTCTTGCACAATAAAAAAGTGGAAATAAGCAGCAACTGTGTGAAGTGCAGTTTTAGTCAGGTTGCCAATATTAAAATAAACTTGTTGAAAATTGCCAGCTTTTGAAAACTGAACTATTAGGTGTGCAGCTCTACATCTCAGCAATTAAAAAAAGTAGTTACGAGTCCATAAGCTGCATCTGTTAATATATTTAAAGCATACAAACTTTATAGTATTATTTACTGCTCTGAAATATGTCACCAGTTCAGCAGTGTGAATTTCCAGTACGAATATATAATCATATTATTTTACAATTTCCCATCAGCAGCAAATCCAAATTTATATCTCAAAGTTGTTAACTTTAGACACTTTAACAGATGCAGTTATTAACCTCTGTGTGCTTTTGGTGCAGATTTATCAATTTGTAAGCTTAGTGTTTCTGTTTTTGAAGCTGCGTTGTGTTAAGTAAATTTTGAAAAGTATTCCTGGCTTAAAATTGAAGTTCTGCAACTGCTAGAATCTAACTTTCTCACGTGCAGTGAAATTTACTCAGATGAACAGATTAATGTGCGGCACTTGTCTGAAATAAAGTGTTTCTGCATTTACATTGATTTGAATAAAAATGTGGTAGTTCCAATGACCACATTCTTTTTGTGACCTCTGTTTGGTATCAAACGAAAAGACACAGCAGGTAATACAGATGACATTTCGTTTTGGGGCAATATTGTTACGGAGATGAAGTGAAGGAAGACGAAGTGCTGGACAGCCCGACTGGCGCGAGAGTGTGCTGGTCAGCCAGCTTGACTCGTCTACCAATTCTTCTTTGTAAATATACATTGTATATACCAAAACAACCCCGTATCATATTGGTGGACGTGCGGGGTACTGCAGCAGCCAACGGAGCTCCGCAGCGGACGTCGCATCGCCCTCCCAACCATGGCTAACGCTGAGGCTTCCGCATCAACGTCGCTGTCTCCATCAACGTCGCCGTCCCCACCACTTGTTTTCGTACCACCTAAGGATCCCGGCACGTTCTGTGGGACCGATGGCGTCGACGTTGAAGACTGGTTGGCCATGTTTGAACGCGTGAGTGTACCGAACAGATGGGACCCCACACTTCAGCTGGCCAATGTGTTGTTTTACTTGAGGGGCACCGCAAAGGTGTGGTTCGAAAACAACGAAGAAGAACTTACTAGCTGGGACCGATGCAAAGAAAAGTTGCGAGAGGTCTTTGGTAAACCCGCCGGCCGTAAGATCGCCGCCAAAAAGGAATTGGCCTGCCGTGCCCAATCTTCCACGGAATCATACCTCTCCTATATTCAGGACGTGCTGGCTCTCTGCCGAAAGGCCGACAATGACATGACGGAAGGTGAGAAGGTCGGGCATGTGCTGAAGGGGATCGCCGACGACGCATTCAACCTCCTGATGTGCAAGGGCTGCTCTACCGTGGATTCGATCATCAAGGAGTGTCGTCAGTTCGAACAAGCGAAAAGTCGCCGCATTCTCCAACCGT
>NW_023615421.1:0-40001 GCF_013339695.2 Rhipicephalus sanguineus
GTCCCCGCTTAGGGGAGGGGAGTGACAGGATTTGGTGCGGAATCTGCGTGGCCACTCTGCATGGTGAAGGCAGCAGCGTTCTACAGTTTCCTAAAGCTTCGACATTTGGATAAGACGCTCATACAGATGAATGTCAAACGTCAATCGAAAGACACTTCATCTCAATTCCTGTTGCCCCCCCCCCCCCTTAGCACCTGAAACCTCACTAAGAAGAACCAAGGTTTGATAAATTAGGAATGCAGCGTGTCAGCTGAGCCGCTTTCAACGACCTCTTCTAGAATGGCTCATCGCTGGATCCCCCTTTACAACAACGGCAGCACGTCAACACCTGCTGGCGACCCAATACAGTGGCGGCGTAGCAGCGTTCGCATTCCTTGAATAAAAAAGGTGTGAGCGGAACTTGACGTGCATTCTGCGAAAAAACAGCACTGCACGTGTCAAGAGCCTAAACCCAAGCGTCTTCCCGCCCTCGCCGTGAACACCTGCCGAAACGTAGTTCGCCAGGTGCTCGTCCTTACCCCGCGAGTATCTTCTGAAGAACGTTGCTGGCCTAGTCTGTTCATTTTACAAGGCGCTTAGCCGTGTACCCACCTGGGAAACAGAAATTAGCGCGTTTTCCTTCATCGAGAACCACTACTACCACCAGTTTACACACTAGTCAACGAGTCCAGAGTCAAGCCGACCCGCATATCCATTGCATGCACGACATAAACGTTTCCTGCTGTCCTTCTGTTATAATGATTTCTTGGTTGTTCGTGTGTACGCAAAACGGTTTACTAGAGGTCTAAATTTAGGAATAATTAACAGTAACTTCTTTCTGACTGACGCCATGACACCTAATTTGGAAATCTTAAGACCATATGATCCACCCGATTGCCATCCCAGTCATCCCAGGATCAGCAACAGCAGCAGCATACAGATACAACGAGTTACAGAACATGACGTCATGCAGGGGAGGCGGCGCTGCTGCCGTGCTCGACGCACGCTTCAGAAATATATCGATACAATCTACAGAGTTGAAAGGGTGCGATTCCCGACATCACGCGGCCACACATTTTCGTTACGCGACGAGTATGATTCTTCATCGCGGTGCACAACTGTGGCGAATAGCAACAGGGACAAGGTTGTCGCCTTCACCAGCCGCCGCTGGGGCTCAGTGGTGACGGTAGGCGGCTTTTGATCCCAAGGACGCGGGTTGGATTCTAGCCGGAGCGGTCGCATTTTGATGAAGGCGAAATTGCAGAAACCCGTGTGCTGTGCTATGCCAGTGCCTGTTAGGGACCCCGAGGGTGTCGCTTTTATCCGGGGCCATTCACTACGGCCTCTCTAATTGTTTTTGTCGGTGTGGAACATTAACTAAGCCCTATAGTGAAAGAGTGAATGGGCTTAGATTGATAAACTGTCTCTGTAAACAATGATCTCGTTAATTCCATTTCTAAATTTGGCGCCGAGATCTCCGTGCCCAATGCCATGAGCATCAAAGTGAATTTGTTCTATTTTGGAGACATCGGCTAAATAAAATCTATTGAACTTTGGTATGCTAAGTCTATGGCCCCCTTAGAGAAGAATGTACTTAAATGGTAATGATTAGGAACTACGTAGGCGGCAGTAGACGCCAGGGGCGTAGCCAGAAATTTTTTTCCGGGTGGGGGGGTTCAACCACACTTTATGTGTGTTCGTGCGTGCGTTTGTTTGTGCGCGTGCATATATACGCCAGCAAAACTAAAAAAATTACTACCAAAATTACCACTAAAAAATACTACCAAATCCCGGAGTCTAATTGTGTAATTTTCTAAGGTGGCGGTCCCACTCCAGTGGCAAGCACTGGACATTTTAGTCGTTGTTTACTGGCTCACTGTGCTTGTTCTGCTCAAAGGATGACTATGAGTAGTATTGTCGCCTAGTCTGGAGCATTAGTTCATGGAAATGAAAACAGCGTGAGCAAAAAAGAGCGTTTTTGCTGTACAAGCCTCCGTTGTACTGCCAGTGCAGCAAAACTGTTCAACATAACGAAATGAAATTTGCAGAGTCTTTTAACGAAGCGTTATGCAAGGTTTCTATGAAGAGATATTGCCAGTAGACCAATTAAAAATTCATGCATGCTCCAATAAAAATGGGCAAAATATTGAAGGTTTATGAGTAAATAACCTTTTTTTCTGTTCTGTGCAGAACAGGAATATTGAGTGGGTTTCCAGGCTACGATGTATTTTATGTCTACGCGAAGTTGTTTTGTGTTCTGACGAACAGTTCTTGAATTATTACTACTTCAATTCAGCAATTTATGCCTCTACTTGGTCAGGCATTACCGACGAAGAGACAAAACTATCCAAGCTGAAACTCCGAAATCTTCAATATTCAAGCAGCAAGCCTTTCTCTAGGTTTCTATGAAGTGAAAATTGTCGTAAGTTAATTAGCAAATTTGTAGGACAGCAGTGAATTCAGCTCATTTTTCTGCTTGCCAGGTTCATGCAAATTTACTTTTTTTTGTATGCTAATTCACAACAAGTATTACACATTAGAAGGACCATGTAGTGTCTTGTAATCACCAGTGCTCACTAACTTTACAAAGCGGTGCTTGAAACAAAAGATTTTCAAGAAATAATAAATCTCGCAAACATTTTTTGGGCGGTGGCGCCATCTGTGAAATAACATCAAGTTGTTTCGCGTCAGTTCGGACGTTCGTCAAAAGTGGCGCCTCTAAAGGAGATGAAGCGCTAGGTTACATCCGAAAGATGACAGCCGATTCGTTTAAAAAGGTCCCCCAGGGGATTCCCCTGGTGAGTAAAAGTACGCAAAGGAGTGCAACCGACGAAGATGTAGTACTAGAGAATTTCAATTGGAAGAAGGCCGAAGGAAAAATTCCTAAGCGCACTACTCCGGGCTTAGATGGGGTTCCCGTCAGCCTCATTAACGAACTCGGACATAACACTAAAGAAGCACTGCTGAAAGCCATATAAAAGTGCTTACAGGAGAGGGAAATACCAGACAGTTGGCGAAAAAGTAGAATGAACTTAATCTATAAAGGCAAGGGAGAAAAGGATAACATCCACTCGTATAGAGCGCTAACAATTACATCGGTGCTATACAGGTTGGCGATGCAGGCAGTAAAATTAAAAATAGAAGCGTGGGTAGAACAAAACGATATTTTGGGAGAACTTCAGAATGGATTTCGAATCGACAGGTGGTTAGACGATAATCTGTTTGTTCTTACCCAGTGTATAGAAATATCTAAAATAGAAAACAGGCCCTTATACGTAGCTTCTCTAGATATCACCGGGGCGTATGACCACGTTAATCAGGAAATTTTGTGGGATATATTGAAGGAATTGGGCATAGGTGATGACTGTGTACAGCTTTTGAGGGAAACATACCGAGAAAATACAGTTTGTATAGAATGGGAAGGAATAAGTAGCAAGGACAGCGTTGAAATTAGCAAGGGGCTGAGACAGGGATGCCCTTTGTCCCCGCCGTTATTCATGCTGTACATGGCGAGGATGGAAAAAGCGCTAGAAGGTAGCAACATTAGATTTAATTTGTCACACAAACAGTTCGGAGCGATGGTTGAGCAGAAGCTTCCAGGTCTATTTTATGCTGATGATATTGTCTTACTTGCGGACAGTCAAGATGATATACAGCGACTGGCAGATGTATGCGGAAGGGAGTGTGAGGTTCTAGGACTGGGATTTAGTGCAACAAAATGTGGATTGATGGTATTCAATGATCACGGAGACCATACGGTCTTAATACAGGGCCAAAAAATACCGAGGGTAAGCGAGTACAAGTACCTCGGAGTATGGGTAATTGAGGGGGATAGATATATGGAGGTACAAGAGAAAGCATCGGTAGCAAAGGGAAAGAGGAATGCTGCAATTATGAAACACAGAGCTTTATGGGGATACAATAGGTACGAGGTGCTTCGAGGGTTGTGGAAGGATGTGATGGTTCCGGGGCTTACATTTGGGAACTCAGTGGTGTGCATGAAGTCAGAGGTGCAATCAGGAATGGATGTAAATCAAAGGACGGTGGGCCGCCTCGCGTTGGGCGGCCCACCGTCCTTTGACGACAAATGAGGCGGTAAAGGGTGATATGGGATGGACAGGCTTTGAAGTGAGGGAAGCTCAGAGCGAAATGAGATTCGAAGAGAGGCTGAGGAAAATGAAGAAGAGTAGATGGGCAGAGAAGGTTTTCAGGTATTTGTATAGAAAAAGCGTTGACACGCAGTGGAGAAAAAGAACTAGCAGGCTCACCAGTAAATATACGGCTGGCAGTGCGGGCGATATGGAAACAAGGAGCATTAAGCGGAAGGTCAGAGAGGCGGAGATGACTTACTGGATGACAGCGATGGAAAAGAAGCCGGCTCTGAGTAACTACCGAAAAGGAAAAAAGCGAAATAAGGAGGGAAAGGTTTTATGATAATTCAAGGGGAAGCGCTTTACTGTTTGAAGCAAGGTCGGGCTGCCTTAGAACGCGTAGTTATAAAGCGAGATTCAGTAACGAAGAAGAACAATGTACATGCTGCGGGGGAACTAAGGAAACGATGGAACATGTACTGATTGAATGTGGCGATATTCACCCAGGTATACGTGTGGGCACGAGTCTACATGAAGCCTTGGGTTTTAGGGACAACAATGGAAAGCTGAACACGACCGCGATAGAAATAAGCAGTGTTGTAGGCGTTACTGAAAAAAAGTAACTAAATACGTTACTCGTTACACTATAAAAAAGGGAACGCGTTACCGCCCTACGTTACCTACAAAAAAATGTAACGCGTTACCGTTACCGAAAAAAAGTAACGGACGTTACCTCTGCCGTTACTCCGCAATCAAAAATTTTAATCGATGTGTCTTTGCTGCAAGAACCCACAAAAACAATAATTTAAACCTGAAATTTTTGTTTCACATAAAACGTCTAACCCAAACAACAAATATACCCAAAATGCCGATTTAACGAGTATTACTTGCACAAATGTACCGGACGTTAGCAATGGTATAGTGGCTTAAAGTTGCCTTTAGAGTTACGTGTGATGGCTTCTGACTCTGACACATGGTGAAGCCATTTTTCTCAATGTGACATACAGAATATGAGATTCAATTATCAACGCTATTCGCTAAGAAAGCATCAATGAAATCTCAAGAAATTTACAATAATTCTGATGGTGTGCTTCTGCTAGCAAAATAGATGCGCGAATTTTGTAGTAGTAAAGAAATGCTTAAATGGGCTAGTCACGTAAAAAAACATCTGTGCATAAATATTTTTGTTCAATTTAACCTGTATATTTACTGCAAAAATTGCGAGCGTTTATGTGAGGGTGTTCAAGATCAGCCTCACTCGCTCAGGCGTTCAATAACCAGAAACTTCACTGCAGTTGCAGATAAAAAAGCAAAATTTATTTTTAAAACAACGTTTATAAGCCTTATCAACTTTGTAGCTACTATAAAATGTCGCATATTTAGACATTTTTCAAAAACAGTTTCCTTCGCTCTACAAGTTTCAAACAATGTTACTTTACTCTTTGTTACGCATACATTTCATACACAAAATATCTTCTTTGTAACGATAATATTTGTGTTTTACAACGTCGTGAACTTTCGAGAACGACAGGTAATGAAATTGGCCCCTCCGGATTGAATATGTTTGATATATTTTCCCTCGTAAATTATGCAGTTAATAAGAAAATTAAGTACCTTTTCAGGCTATTGGCATGGGACATGCATAAAATATTAAATACTCAATCAAATCTAAAATATCTACTTTCGGATCCGTGTCGATATCTCGTGGAATCACCCGTTTGCAATAACCACGATTAGTACACTAACTGCGGTAATGTCTGCCGTGTAGCTGCCTGTAACCGTGGTTAGCCGTAACCGTAGTGAGCTTAACCGCGGTTAAGGCTGTTCGTGTGACAGCGGTATTAATGTAGTGAGTAAAAAAAAAGATATTTTTTTTTGCGTCACAAAAAAAAAAAAATTCTACGTTTCGCGTCCCGCTCGCATTCTTTTTCAGGGTTTTCTTCCAGCCGGGGGTGGGCAGCGCACCTGTAGACCGGTTGACGTTACCGGCTGTCGCCTGGATGGGCCAGAATTCCACAGAAAGCCGCTTAAGTCGACGACGCGGGAGTTGTCGAATTCGATGCGGTGGTTGTTTATCCTATGCTCATCTATTGTACTCCTTTGTCACGCGAACTTGCGCACATAGTTTTTAATTTGTCGCAGCCTCTCGGGGGAGTTCTTCGTTTCCCCCACGTAAAAAATTGCACGATCAGCACGTAGTATGGAGTAAACCAGCCAATGCGCTTTCTCTTCGGACGGCCTGTCTTTTGGGCACGAAAAGGTGCAGGTGCCAGCAATCCACCTGCTACATCCACTTCCACGAGAAGCATGTCCGTACAGTTTCTCATGGTGAATTAGGCGGCTTTCATCAAGCTTTTTGTGGTGATGGCCCAAACGTCCACACAAGGAGTATGCGCGTCTTAAGAAATTCGTCCCCACAATTTCCACACACACAAAAAAAAAAGCGATTCCGCCCGCGCTTTCTTGGTGAATGCCTGGCAGGCTGAGAGCAGTGCGACGCTGCGACAAAAGAATTTGTCGGGGCGAGCTCTGAGAAAACGGCACTCCCAGGATGAAAAAAGTAACGAGTAACGTGACACCACACGTTACCGAAAAATGTTAACGTAAGTACGTTACCCGTTACAGTTTCTAAATTGTAACGAGTACGTTACTAAGTTACCGAAACAAGTAACGCGTTACCGGTAACGCCGTTACTTGTAACGCGTTACCGCCAACACTGGAAATAAGTAAGACACGGCTAGAGTATTGGTGGCAGAAAAGTAAAGTACAAAAATAAATAATTGGGGGAAAAAAAACGGTCATTCTGCTTTAAGAGGCAGAGAGATGGACCATGAATTTATATTTTTTGGTATAATAACATAGATTTAATCAATGTAGATAAGGCATTAGGACAACATGAAACAAGGAAGTTTTTTTTTTCTCCCCTTCGAGCCTGGTGGCAGACATGTCAACGCCCCTTTATAAAGGGGATGCTCATAGCATCCATCCATCCAGCCAAAAAGTTGGTGGAACAAAGAAATCCGGGAGGCGATCGAGAAGCGACGTCAGGCATCACGGGAGCACAGACAAGCAAAAAAGGAGAAGCGGCCACAGGACGAAGTCAACCAAATATGGGAAATATATTTAGAGCAAAAATCCATTGTGCAGAAATTAGTCGAGGCAAAAATTAAAGGTGAAAGTGAACGCTGGATGACAGAGATTCGCGAAAAGAAGAAAGCCGCGCCTAGGATATTTTGGAGCCACCTAAAAGCGCTGGGTAGGAAGTCTGTCACAATGCAACAACATATGGTAGATGAAGGAGGAAATCAATTGGAAGGGTATGAAGCGCTAGGTTACATCCGAAAGATAACAGCCGATTCGTTTAAAAAGGTCGCCCACAGGATTCCCCCGGTGAGTAAAAGTACGCAAAGGAGTGCAACCCACGAAGATGTAGTACTAGAGAATTTATATATTGAAGGAAGTGGGCATAGGTGACGACTGTGTACAGCTTTTGAGGGAAATATACCGAGAAAATACAGTTTGTATAGAATGGGAAGGAATAAGTAGCAAGGATAGCGCTGAAATTAGCAAGAGGCTGAGACAGGGATGTCCTTTGTCCCCGCTGTTATTCATGCTGTACCTGTGAGGATGGAAAAAGCGCTAGAAGGTAGCAACATTGGATTTAATTTGTCACACAAACAGGTCGGCACGATGGTTGAGCAGAAGCTTCCAGGTCTATTTTATGCTGATGATATTGTCTTATTTGCGGACAGTCAAGATGATATACAGCGACTGGCAGATATATGCGGAAGGGAATGTGAGGCTCTAGGACTAGTATTTAGTGCAACAAAATGTGGATTGATGGTATTCAATGATCACGAAAACGATGCGGTCTTAATACAGGGCCAAAAATACCGAGGGTAAGCGAGTACAAGTACCTCGGAGTATGGGTAAATGGGGTGGATAGATATATGGAGGTACAAGCATCGGTAGCAAGGGAAAGAGGAATGCTGCAATTATGAAGCACAGAGCTTTATGGGGATACAATAGGTACGAGGTGCTTCGAGGGCTGTGGAGGGTGTGATGGTCCCGGGGCTTACATTTGGGAACTCAGTGGTGTGCATGAAGTCACAGGTACAATCAGGAATGGATGTAAATCAAAGGACGGTGGGCCGCCTCGCGTTGGGCGTTCACGGGAAGACGACAAATGAGGGTGTATTGGGTGATATGGGATGGACAGGCTTTGAAGTGAGGGAAGCTCAGAGCGAAATGAGATTCGAAGAGAGCCTGAGGAAAATGAAGAAGAGTAGATGGGCAGAGAAGGTTTTCAGGTACTTGTATAGAAAAAGCGTTGACACGCAGTGGAGAAAAAATAACTAGGAGGCTCACCAGTAAATATACGGCTAGCAGTGCGGGCGATATGGCAACAAGGAGCATTAAGCGGAAGGCCAGAGAGGCGGAGAGGACTTATTGGATGACAGCGATGGAAAAGAAGCCGGCTCTGAGTAACTACCGAAAAGGAAAAAGCGAAATAAGGAGGGAAAGGTTTTATGATAATTCAAGGGGAAGCGCTTTACTGTTTGAAGCAAGGTCGGGCTGCCTTAGAACGCGTAGTTATAAAGCGAGATTCAGTAACGAAGAAGAACAATGTACATGCTGCGGGGGAAACTAAGGAAACGATTGAACATGTGCTGATTGAATGTGGCGATATTCACCCAGGTATACGTGTGGGCACGAGTCTACATGAAGCCTTGGGTTTTAGGGACAACAATGGAAAGCTGAACACGTCCGCGATAGAAATAAGTAAGAGACGGTTAGAGTATTGGTGGCAGAAAAGTAGCGAAAAAGAACAAAAACAAATAATGGGGGAAAAATAAGGTCATTCTGCCTTAAGAGGCAGATAGATAGACCGTGAATTTATATTTTTTTGGTATAAGAACATAGATTTAATCAATGTAGATAAGGTATTAGGCCAACATGAAACAAGGAAGTTTTTTTTTTTTTCTTCGAGCCTGGTGGCAGACATGTCACCGCCCCGTTACAAAGGGGACGCTCATAGCATCCATCCATCCAAGCCGCCAAAACACGGATGGTTATTTTCTCCGGACTTCAGAGGCTAAATCTAGTCACCACGTCTTCAATGCACAATGTAACCCCATGAGCTGCTGAAAAGAAAGAAAGAAGAAAGAAAGGAAAGAAAGAGAGGGAAAGAGGAGGAAAGAGGAAGAAAGAAGGGAAGAAAGCGTGTTTCTTTGTACATCATGAATGCATAGCCAGCAGGTTAGGCTATTGTGCCGAGGATTCCAGGAATTGCTTGGTTGCTCGCCTTTGTACTCAGGTAACTGTAGAAGCGTTCTTGAAGTACACAAAGAACTTGACCTTGCCTCCTCATATTTGAGGGTCGTAGGACATTACCTGGAAGCCTGCTTCCCCTCGCGGGGAGGTGACAATTGTTTGGCAGTGTATGTGTGTTTGACATCTCACGTGACGCCGGTTGAACGATAGGATAACAATATACTTTTTTTCTGGAGACTAGCCTGGGCAGGCGAAGTGGTGCTGACTTGACGCGCGCCATGTTTTTGGGGGGTCACAGGGCCAAACAACTTCTATAAACGTTGCACGGGGCGGCGACAGGTGTGAACTGAGAGGCGGGTGCGAACTGAGGGGCACCTGGTGTCGCTTGAAAATTATCCCGAAACATACCAGACCACGAGATTTTTTACCGGTGCGCGGAAGCCACGGACCCCCCAGTTTCGAATTCGGTGATCTCCACTGCAGGCGCTGTTCGAGAATTATACCGAGAAAACAGTTTGTATAGAATGGGAAGGAATAAGTAGCAAGGACAGCGTTGAAATTAGCAAGGGGCTGAGACAGGGATGCCCTTTGTCCCCGCTGTTATTCATGCTGTACATGGCGAGGATGGAAAAAGCGCTAGAAGGTAGCAACATTGGATTTAATTTGTCACACAAACAGGTCGGAGCGATGGTTGAGCAGAAGCTTCCAGGTCTATTTTATGCTGATGATATTGTCTTATTTGCGGACAGTCAAGATGATATACAGCGACTGGCAGATATATGCGGAAGGGAGTGTGAGGCTCTAGGACTAGGATTTAGTGCAACAAAATGTGGATTGATGATATTCAATGATCACGGAGACCATACGGTCTTAATACAGGGCCAAAAATACCGAGGGTAAGCGAGTACAAGTACCTCGGAGTATGGGTAAATGAGGGGATAGATATGGAGGTACAAGAGAAAGCATCGGTAGCAAAGGGAAAGAGGAATGCTGCAATTATGAAGCACAGAGCTTTATGGGGATACAATAGGTACGAGGTGCTTCGAGGGCTGTGGAAGGGTGTGATGGTTCCGGGGCTTACATTTGGGAACTCAGTGGTGTGCATGAAGTCAGAGGTGCAATCAGGAATGGATGTAAATCAAAGGACGGTGGGCCGCCTCGCCTTGGGCGCTCACGGGAAGACGACAAATGAGGCGGTGAAGGGTGATATGGGATGGACAGGCTTTGAAGTGAGGGAAGCGCAGAGCAAAATGAGATTCGAAGAGAGGCTGAGGAAAATGAAGAAGAGTAGATGGGCAGAGAAGGTTTTTAGGTATTTGTATAGAAAAAGCGTTGACACGCAGTGGAGAAAAGAACTAGGAGGCTCACCAGTAAATATACTGGCAGTGCGGGCGATATGACAACAAGGAGCATTAAGCGGAAGGTCAGAGAGGCGGAGAAGACTTATTGGATGACAGCGATGGAAAAGAAGCCGGCTCTAAGTAACTACCGAAAAGGAAAAACGAAATAAGGAGGGAAAGGTTTTATGATAATTCGAGGGGAAGCGCTTTGCTGTTTGAGGCAAGGTCGGGCTGCCTGAGAACGCGTAGTTATAAAGCGAGATTCAGTAACGAAGAAGAACAATGTACATGCTGCGGGGGAACTAAGGAAACGATGGAACATGTACTGATTGAATGTGGCGATATTCACCCAGGTATACGTGTGGGCACGAGTCTACATGAAGCCTTGGGTTTTAGGGACAACAATGGAAAGCTGAACACGCCCGCGATAGAAATAAGTAAGAGACGGTTAGAGTATTGGTGGCAGAAAAGTAGAGATAAAGTACAAAAATAAATAATTGGGGGAAAAAGGTTATCTGCCTTAAGAGGCAGAGAGATGGACTGTGAATTTATATTTTTTGTTATAATAACATAGATTTAATCAATGTAGATAAGGCATTAGGACAACATGAAACAAGGAAGTTTTTTTCTTTTTTTCTTTTTTTCCTTCGAGAAGGCCCACTCGCACTTTGCAAAATAGTGTGCGACCCCTGGCCAACCCCCTCAAGACTAGATGAGGCCTCAACTGGCGTCATCACACTACGACGGGAGTGGAGGACGCGTCCTCAGAAATGCCCATTGCTATGCGCTCGTTGTGTACTCAACGGCGCGCTGCGAATCCATTCGTTCATGTTGTCTCCCATTTTCCGAAAGTGCCGACAAAGCAACTCCGTCGTAGAGGGTGTTGCATCTGGCGCCCAGGTGCAGGATCAGCACCAAGGCTTCTCAATACGTACTTCAGGAATGTCACACCTCATTGCATATTTCCTCTTCCACTGAGAGAACGGGGATTACGGAAGAAAGGAAAGACAGGAATTAGTGGTAAATGGGAAAAAAAATATTCGTCTGCTAGTCTGTGGTTGAGGCTTTCGTGTGGAAAACAAGCTTGCTCGCATATGCGCAATAACTATTTTGCAAGCCGTCAGTTAGCGAGCCATATTTCCCCGACTGCACCGAAAAGTGCGGATGGCTGCGTGAGCTCTAGCGTTCCCAGCCGCGCGTAGCACAACGAACGGGACGCGTCCTGACGCCTACTGAAGTTTGGAAACACAGGAATAAGCTTGGACTGCGTGAAATAGACAACGCGCGCACAATTTATGCTATATGAACTAACAACCTCCAGCAAAACTAAATTAGCAGATAATCCTTTTGCTCACGTAGATCATGTGACGTCTTATTTTCTAGGCACCCTTCACAGGCCAGAGTGCGCGACGTAGCTCATTTACCGTCTCAGTATCGCCGGCATCGGCCGCCATAGACACCTAGTAATGAGGCTTTCGCAGAAAACATAGACGCGCTCAAGCGTGCCCCTCCGATGGACCTTTTCAACGAGAGCTCACTGGGTGCAGCCATAATCCCCTTAGTTAGGCATATGTGTTCCACGGTGAAGTTTCAATTCAAAGTGACCACATAGGGTGCCTCAAGAAAAAAAAAATAATGCTTGAGACCAGTCCAGTCCCTGTACTACTTAGCAAAGTAACAAAAATTATTCTATGCGAAGCCGCGGACGCTTTTTTGAAACCCTTGCGCTTATTTGCGTGCTCTGGGGCTTCGGTCGCATCTCAAAAATGTCTGGCGGCAAAACGTGAAAAAAAAAATCTGTTCGTGAGTTTTCGCTGTGGTCATCCCATATGCTGGCGCTATGAGTGCTCGCATCGGCGAGCGCGTGCGAATTTCCTAAAGCAACCGCTTTATGTGATCACCTCGTTTACCACACCACTGTGCGGCGGCTCTGCAACTAATGAAAAGATCTCGAGTACCATGTGCGCGAACGGTCAGGTTCTGACAGGTGCGCCGTCGCATTCGCGAAAGCCCGGCAAGTGCGCAGGGGGTGTGCGAAATATCTATCCAAATAAACTCTCAAGGTCCCTTATGCATTTGACTAACAGGATTCGGAAGCTAAAGCCGCCTTCTTTTTCTTCTCAATCGACTTTCGCCCCCCCCCCGCCCACCCCACCGAAAGCTTTCCGCACCTCACGCGGTTTGTCAGTTCCTCGGGGATCTTCCCACCTTTGACCAAGCAGCGATGTCATGTAATGACGTCACGATGACAAAAATTTTGGTGATCTGTGACGTCATAAGGTGATGTCAACCAATTATTTTTTTTTGTAGCACTCGTGTAGACGGCGACGGGCACTTTTCGCGCTTGATGAGGACTCTAAACTTTCCCAACCATGTGTACTGTGCTAAGACGGGGAAAAAAGGATGCGGCGACATCCACCACCTCTAGCAGAAGCAAGAAAGCCAGCAAAAAGATAAAAGTCCTTGTCAAGATCAACCTTCTTGACGCTTCGGTGGAGATTTCGCACTGAATGCGTTCTTCGTTGAACTGCCGTCACTCTTTGTGTACTGTTTTATTTACTTCTTACTTTACATTGTTGCTACGTAGACAACTGATAATAATGCACATTGGGAAATTTTGGCCGGCATTGAGAGTACAAGCAATGCATAGATCGAGTTCTCTATTATAGCTGCACACTTGGCTGCTTCGCATAAGTTTGCCCAACTTTGCCAATAGCAGCCAAACTGCGGAAGAAGTGACAATTTTAGTACAAAAACAATCGCTTCCGTGAGCCTTATTAGAGAGCCTCTTCGGAAAGCTGAGCTAGTTTTCGAGTGTCGACTTTCGGCCTATACAGATAGGTTGGGTTTCGCCGAGAAAGAGCCCTTACACATTTTGTTATTCAATACTCCCAAAAGGACGCAATTCGCATATGCGTTACGACTTGTGCTCTTCGCTGCGGTGCTAAGAGGACTCGTTTTGTAGCTGAAAAAAAGAAACCTCTCATACGTTCGGCTAAAGTTGAGTAGTGCGTTCGTGTATGTTTGTGAGTGCGCCCTCCAAGTATGTATGTCGCGTTGCTTGACCTCCTCTTCCGCTCTCTGCCTGCTCGCCACGCTTGCACCACAACATGGGCGATGTCACCTTAATCCCCATTCACGGTCTTGAACATTTCAAATAGCTATGTAACAGAGGACAAGGAAGCGGTGAACCATACACCTGTTTAGGGATGCATGAGGCTCATGGTGTTTTAGCTAGCAAATAGGCAAAGCCCTTCCTTCGTTCATGCATGTAATATCACCATTTTTGGCTCATTGCAAGGCACGAAAAGGGGGCTTTGTGTAATGATAGCCAGGAAGTAGTGGAAAGGAGCTTTCTGGATAGCTTCTGAATGTAGCGACAGAAGTATCAAGCGGACCATGTGCGACACCCACACTGCACTTACAGTCGAGGCAAAGGTGGTGACAGTGGAGAAATCTATAACTTCTATGCACGCGCACAATGTCGGGGCTGTTCCACGCGACCCAACACTGCCGGTGTTCAGGGCCACTGATGAACTTCCTCGAGAAGTGACTGCACAAACGAACGGTCTTCTACTCTTTTTTTAGCGAGGGAGAGAAAGAGTCGGTTCAGAAACCAAACCATTCTTTCCAGCAACCCTTGCGGCAGCGCGGCTCAGCGCCTAACCGTTCTATTGTAAATAGTTATACGTTACCAGAAGAGAGAGAGGCACCTCTTTTCTGGACAGTTGCACGGGAGTACAAAGGCTCTCGGGTCAGCGCCTTTTTTTGTTGCTGTTGTTGGGGAGTGGAGGGAGAGAGGGGGGGGGGGGAAGGAGGGTGTCACGCACATTTGAAACGTTTCAAAGGAGATTATGGAAGCAGCGGCACCAGACAGTTGGCGAAAAAGTAGAATGAACTTAATCTATAAAGGGAGGGGAGAAAAGGATAACATTCGCTCGTATAGACCGCTAGCATCGGTGCTATACAGGTTGGCGATGCAGGCAGTAAAATTAAAAATAGAAGCGTGGGTAGAACAAAATGATATTTTGGGAGAACTTCAGAATGGATTTCGAGTCGACAGGCGGTTAGACGATAATCTGTTTGTTCTTACCCAGTGTATAGAAATATCGAAAATAGAAAACAGGCCCTTATATGTAGCTTATCTAGATATTACCGGGGCGTATGACAACGTTAATCAGGAAATTTTGTGGGATATACTGAAAGAAGTGGGCATAGGTGACGACTGTATACAGCTTTTGAGGGAAATATACCGAGAAAATACAAATTGTATAGAATGGGAAGGAATAAGTAGCAAGGACAGCGTTGAATTTAGCAAGGGGCTGAGAAAGGGAGGTCCTTTGTCCCCGCTGTTATTCATGCTGTACATGGTGAGGATGGAAAAAGCGCTAGAAGGTAGCAAATTGGATTTAATTTGTCACACAAACAGGTCGGCACGATGGTTGAGCAGAAGCTTCCAGGTCTACTTTATGCTGATGATATTGTCTTATTTGCGGACAGTCAAGATGATATACAGCGACTGGCAGATATATGCGGAAGGGATCGTGTCAAGATATCACGTGTCACTGACGCTGTTGCGCAGTTGCCGCCGTGTGGCTGCGCGCACGCCCGCCTATAACGTTTCGCTGAAAGTAGGAAATGCGGCATAGCCACCTTCCCATCGCCTGCTTCGCATAACATCGATTCCCAAGGTGCGTGGGATGTGCGGCACTTTTTCGCCGCTTTCCTCTCCTCTAGTCAAAGGCAAGCTGCAGTTTAGCTAACCTCTTTTCTCGAAAGCACTAGTTTTGTGGCTTATTCCGTCTTCACGTCTCTGTGTCAGGACCACCTAAAGCACTGTTGCTACAAGGACTAATGAGAATGGCAATGTTCACTTTTCCGGGGCCGCGAGGGAGCGCGAGTTTCAGTACATATACTAGGGGTGTGCGAATAGTGGAATTTCGTCTCGAATCTAATTCGAATCGAATAGTGCCGAATAGTGGGCAAGAATATCGAATATCGAATAACAAAAGATTTTATTGAAAATTGGAAGAAAGAACAAAGAAATGAAATCTGTTCATGTCGTCGAGCGCCTAACGCGGTGAGGTGCTGCTACCAAAGGGCTACAAATTTTCATGTAGCACCCCAAGCTGTTCCACATGACCTGGCTTGAGGTTCTTTCGCCGTGATGCCATGGTGTTTCCTGCAGTTGAAAATATTCGCTCACTGGGCACCTCTGCAGCAGGGATGGGAAGGTATCGCGAAGTAATTTTGGCGATACCTGGATAAAGTGCCGCTCCATGCTCTTTCCAGTATTTCAAAAGATCATTCTTTCTTGGGATCAGGAAATCAATGAACTATTTTTTAACCTCCTGACTATAAGTCCTGAGGTCGGTGTACCAGTTAATTTTGGCGCGAGCAGTTCAAGTCTCCCAGACTGTTTCCTGGCATTTTGCTGCAGTCATGAAGTGAAGAAATGACACAATCTGCTTTAAAATAAACATGCGCTCGCTTTGAACCAGGATTTCGTTGAAAGTTTTAACGAGATGCCTTCTGTAACGACGTTAGCGTTAGCTTTATCCACCCCACCCTATCCAAGTTGCACCATTGGCCTTCGTCGCGTTCTAGATATTCGTCATGTAGAATTATTCGAAACTTCGAATACTAGTTATTCGAAAGTCGAATCGAATTATTGGTTAAGGTATTATTCAATTCTAACTCGAAACTCGAATATTCGCACACCTCTACATAAAACACTTTCCCTTTGAAGCGCGTGCCCTTCACCAGCACACGGATATGAGCACTATATTGCACTGACAAGACTGGACACATTTAAGCGAAGGGGAGGACTGCGAAAGATAAAAAAAATGATACGGCTTGGCTCCACCAAACACCGCGGCATTATTCGAAAGCACGTTGGAAGGTCGCGGACAATGCCAAACGCGGATGGAATGTCAAAGATCGTTTCGTACACGCGTGACAAGCGCGCTGCCGAGAACGAAAGCGAAGCTCGAGTGGTCTACGCACATGCGTAGAAACGGCGAAGGGCCGAGTACCACCGGCGACTATTTCCTCTAGTGAGTCCAGCTGAAGCGTCATGTTCTTTCCTGATATCTTCAAAATCTCGATAGGTAGGGTAAAGAGTGCTTTCGCAGTAAAAGAAGTCCGCCCATACAAACAACGAACCCGAACTAAAAAAAAAATCACTTACCAAGTTCGTCTATTCTTCCGCGCACTGCATGTTCGTTGAACTGAGAACAAAGTAGCGCTCACAGTCAAAACACGCATCCTTGTAGCGGCCTCCCGCTGTTCCGAACAAGAGAGAGAGAGAACAACTTTATTGGTTCGATCCGGCAAAACAGGGGAGGGGATAGGGATGGAGACTCTTGCGTGCCCGTTTGCCCTACGGAGGCGGGGGCCGTACTACAAGCCCGAAGGCGAGCACTGGCCGCCTCGCGCTCCAAGGGGAACGTGGCACGTGCTGGATCTTGTCTCTGTGGGTAATCTTGCCTTCGTTGTGATGCTCCGTATCTTCTTCCTAGACCTTGTGTTCACCCTTATACGTTGCCCCGCGAGCGAGACGACGTTTCGGGTTTCTGCCGGTCTAGGAGCTCGAGGACGTGCTGGACGACGGCCCGTTGAGTCTCGAGGTCTGTGCTGGTAATCTTATTGCCGATCTTGTCTGGCATCTCGATGTCTTGGGTGTTGGGTGCGGGAGGCGAGCATTCCCAGAGTATATGGCTCTGGGTGGCCCGTGCCTTCTTACACCGTTGGCACGTGTCCGTGTGATATATTTCCGGACAGACGTGTTTCGCCCATACCGGAGCCCAGATTGCTCTTGCTTGTAACTGTCGGAAGGTCACGCTTCGTCACTGCGACGATCGGACGCGCACGTAACACAGACGGTACAAATTTGGGCGCGAAATCATCCGGCAAACATAAACAACCCACGCAACGCGCCGCTCACGACGCCATTTTTGCAAACCTTCCCGACACGTAGTGCTGCAGCTATAAGGATACGCGAAGAGATGGCATACAAACATGGCCGCTTCTTCTACCCTGAAGCACGGTTCGAACTTTCACATCTGGCTTGACATATTTAAATAACAACACGGCGATTGTGAGTTAAACTGAAACACATGTTTGATGATAGGGTGCGCTCTTGGAACAAGTGTTACTACACTGAACACAATTAGTCTTTATTGCACACAGGGCGCTAAAATAGTGCTTGCTCCCATTTCACACCATTGGGCCCTCCGTCAGTCTAGCTGACCCGTAGCGATGGACTGGCTGTGTGCGGCTTTTACGTGCATCAGGGCGTCGTTGGCGAGAATGGACGCGTTGGGCCAACCGAGTTATTGCAGAATACAGGGAAATATCACGTGCTGTAGTCAACTTGAATTCACTTTTGTTCATTCTAGAAACTTGCCAAGCGGATAAATCATTGCGTTTCGATTGCTCCAAATTTCCTACAAGGCTACAGGGCTCTTTGCAGAAAATGCTCATCAAATTGTCTTCCGTTGGGCGCACATTAATTTTTTTGGGAGCTTTTAGGCAAAGTGGCATTTTGCCTCTGGAAACTATGTGTACAATATAGTCTGTGCGGTTGGACTCGCTCTAGGAATACACAGGCACTTATTAAACACAGCAAAGGGGCTCTCCAAGTTTATAGCAAGCAAACGAAAACAAAAAATGATGCCATCTTTTTCGCTACAGGAAGAAGTTGAATGTGCCAAAGGAGCTTCAGTTTTGTCACGAAACAAACTAATGTGAAAAGCGATTCCCAGGCTGTGAATGTGCGGATAAGAACAAGCACCAACAAAACTACTTCCAATCTTTTATTTGCAGCTGCGGTAGCATGCGTCGGCTTATGTGGTAATGAGAAATACTACAAGCAACCGAAATGTGTGCAGACAGCAATTACGATGCCGTAGGAAAAGAGGTATAGCTTTCTATTTGTAGTGTTGTGATTCGTCGCCCTGCAACAGTTGTCATTGTGCACACAGAGCATTTTCCTGCTGCCTAGTTTCGACATAACGTCCCGCTGGCTCAAGTGAGTAACTTTCCTTGAGGCGTAATCTGTTACTGGGCAGCCGAGCACGTGTTTATCAAGAGGCATGAGCATGTGTGCACGAAGGCAACTTAAACTGCACTTTTCTCATGTGTACATTGCTAACTTGCACTCCATTATTCAGATTAAGGGCTACCAGAAATCTATGGGTTACAATATAGAGGTTACATACCGGCAGCAGTGAGAAGTAACCGATAGCATCCGCATTCAGTTTCGGCAATGTGACGTATACAACGAGACGAAACAATGCAAACATCAAAAAGACGAACGATGTAGGCTCTATTTTATCGGCTACTTACTTTTATAGGTATACTTAAAGGTTACTGGATTTAGAGTGTAGCTCGCCGTTATTTCGCCGGCGCATGAATGGCGCATTATTAAGTTGTCTAACGCAGCGCGCTGGGAAGCGAGGGGGCGATGGTTCGAATCCCCAGTCGGGTGCTTCGGAATTTTTTCTACTGCTTTGTTTTTCTTTGTGCCTTTTTATAAAATACATATGTACAGATATCCTGAAAGGTGACGGTAAAAATTAGCCGAGAGTGTATATATAATTGCTATCGCAATAAAAACCGACTGTTCACGTTGCACAATCGTTCGCCGGCCACCGCGTATATATATATGCACTGGCTCTTGACCTACAATGTAGTGCCGGTGAGAGATTTCTCTTGTGCGTAGTTGAAAAATAAAGATTCGCAGCGTGCACGTTAACTAAAAGCGGACTGCCCGTCTCGGTGTCTAACCTCTCTTGTCTCTTATTGCTCATTAGCAGTGATTTTGCTGTGGGAAAAACCGACGCACACTGAATGCTTCGCCCCTCCACAGGTTTCACGTCAGTGGAGCTGAAACACCCTTTCCTACATGCTTCGCCCCTCCCCAAAATTTTAACACGAAAGTGTTTTATGCGGGGGTCCAACAAGACTTTCATGACGTATTTCCGTCACGGAAGTACGTCAGCAAAATGAATGCGATCAGGTGGCTAAGAAACAAAATCTATAAGAAAAAGTTCCGTTGAAGGGAATCGAACCCATGACCTCTCGGTCCGCGGCGATGGCTGGCGGGCGTTTAGCCCACTGAGCTACCGCCAAACACATTACGGAGGTAATATGAACGCGCCTTTTATGTTTCACATTTGCCTCTCACAGTGACCTTGGTTGGATGGATGCTATGAGCGTCCCCTTTATAACGGGGCGGTGATATCTGTGCCATCAGGCTAGAAAAAAAATGCGCCGTTGCAACGACCGTCCCATTCGGCGCGTTTCCAATACAAGTTTAATTTCGTCAACAAGTTTAATTTTGTCACACACCGTGAGGTGGCGGTTTTAGTGCAAGCCTCGCTCATAGCATCCATCCATATCGACAAATAGCTGTGCGATGCTCGCCTGGCCGTCGCACCGCGTTCCCTGCTCGCCCTCTGAGAAGTAACGGCCAGGCTATAGAGGGAAGACAAGACGCGCGTAGCGTTTCTCTTCGCATTTCACGACGCTTTAAAGGAGTGCATATCGAGCATTAGTGTTTATTATGTGCTTGTTGACGCCAACTTTGCGCGGGATTCACAATATATCGGAGTCCATGTATATGTGAAGAATTTCAGCTACCGCAAGGGTTAAATATGATCATGGGCGTTTGTCGTCGGTAGGAAGATGTGCCAGTAGGCGTCAACGTGAGTGAGATGCGTCCACATCAAGCGGTGCTATATCTGCCAAACAGTAGACTTTGTACAAGCTCTCACATACCAATGCACTATAAACAATAAACTACTTTTGTGACACGTTTCACTTTCGTGTTACACCGATTCCTATGACGGAGGGATCAACCAACCATCTTTTTCATCTTTTTAAATAGCGTTTGCTAACTGAACATTCAGCCAACGGGATTACCATTTATGGTTACCATCCTTTTTCTTCCCGTTGCTTTTGTCTCCCTGTCCCTATGCAGAGTAGCAGAGAACAGTGAGCTGTCTGTCCTCCAGTGCGCACCCTGTCTTGGAAGTTTCTCTGTCGCGTTGCTCCTGAAGCCAGAGTTCTACGCACAACTTCAAAGCGCTAAAGAACAGGGACAGACGAAAAAGAGTGTACACGACGAGCGCTCGTCGTGTCCTCTCTTTGTCGTCTGTCCCTGTTCTTTAGCGCTTTGAAGTTGTGCCATCATGTCTTACAAACTCGCCCAAGCTTCCGTGTTTCTAAGAGTTGTACGCTTCATTCCGAAACTTCTCTCGCTCATCTCTACATTCCTTTTTTATGCTGTGTCAGATGAAGGGTGACAAGCCTCACTTTATATTACTTCATTTTGGTTCACATTTGCATCTGCATTTTCTCTCTTTCTCAACTCAATGCTACGCCGTTAAACGCCAGAGCTGTAGCGTAGGCATGGCAGGGCGCCTTGATCATGGGTTGCTGCCCTGTACGAAATCTATCGTTCGAGGCATTTGCTTCAAAACGCATAAAAGAGGGTCCACGAGCAGTTTGCCTGGCTTATGTCAACGCCCCTGTGAGGCGGTTAACGATTAAAAGATCAGCTACATCGCTCACGAAGTAATGGATAATGACTAAAGGATTAACTATACGGCACACGAACAAAGCCTTCATGGGATCTGAAATTGAGCCTCGACACGATGAGCTTTCTCTTTGAATTCTCGGATTGCTACGGTTCGATTTGACGAACGAAAATGCTGTTGTGGACGGGCTGTCTCCGACGTCCTTCACAAGCATACGCGAACGTCTGCGGACTCTGTGGTCACAGGTATTCGCAAATGACATTGCTTCTCCGTTCACACAAACGCAGCAGGGGCGGTCTGCCTGTTTCTGCAGTGAAGCTTTATGTGGCATGTAGGCGGGACACTTTGGCGGTCCGTGAGTCCGTGAGTGCGCGTAGGCCATAACGGAGAAGCAATGCTAGCACACGCTGCCTCCAGTGGTCTCCGCGCTCACACTAATTTCTTCTCAGGTTTTGTCGGCACGTTCACCCGCCGCTACATAAATGGCTGCCGATGAAAATTTTTTAGGTGTTCTTCATGTGCAGTTATGCTAAGTTCAGCAAACGCAAGTTTTGAAGCACACGTCTCTTAAACGTGGTTATACATAAATGAAAAGCTACAACAGGAGACACTGCGAAAGGCGCTAGCTCGTGATAAACGCCGGGGCCGCATCTATCACCTTCCCTGATCAACAATGTCTATAGAGTTCATGGGCTGTATTTTTTCAGCTTTAAAGAATTTACGATTAATTATTCACTACCTTAGCCACTACTTGTTAAATCTTGATTGGGTGCAGTATTTTTGTCGATCATTGGACGTTTTCGCAAGGCGCTTTCAAGAGAAGTGAGGCAGCCTAAACTCAAATATAGTCTGTATTGTTCCACCTAGAAAACGAAATAAAAAGAAATAGGACTCTATTTATTTGTGTAGAAGCTGTAACAAAGATGAACTAAACGAGTTGGCAAAGCTGTACTAAATTATATTTACTATGTTGAGCAGAAAATATAATTGGTACTAGTGAATAGTCAAGCGTCTTACGTGACACAGGGACGGATAAATAGTTTTCTGGTTGAGTCGGCGTAGAACATCTGGCGCATTTAGCGGTGTTCAATAGGACAGCACACACACGCACGCACACACACACACACACACACACACACACACACACACACACACACACACACACCACACACACACACCACACACACACACAGCGCGCGCGCGCGCGCACGCACGCACGCACGCACACACACAACGTACCTATAGTAAAGGTAAATGTTTGCGCCCTCGTCAACAAAACTTCTTTTGACAAGTTTGCTTTCCCTCTCCAAAGTACGCGCGACTTTTGTGCGCTGGTGCACTGTTGAAGAAATATATAGACAGTGCACTGCGCCTCGGTTCTCTCTGCGTCGTACGCGTTGAGTTGACTCACTGCACACCCACCCACACACACACACACACTGCACTGACACTTTCAGCCACTTCAGCCAAAGTAAGTGCGAATGCACAGAATCCGTGACATGAGTGTCAACAGCCCGGTGGTGCGACACTTTTTTCGAAATATTGATGAACCCTCTACGTGTGTGTAATAGAATGCGCGCACAAATGTGTGTGTCCTTTGTCATTGGTAAGCAGCGATGCACCCACTACGTGTTTGTAAGAGAACATCCGCGCGGCGAGGTCACGCCATCGCTCAGAAACGGCGGGAAAACTGTAGAGAAGCGTCGCAAGGCCTCCAAGAGATGGTGCGACCGTACCGCGCGCCTGTCTCTGAGGTGGCGTCAACAAGCTGGCGTAATCGGGCCGCGTTCGTATCGCCTTCCCAATCGCTAGCCTACCTTCGCTTCTCGGCGGAGACCAAACATTGCCGCAAGTAAAGCCAATGTGCGCACGCCCTCCGGCTCATATCTTTTTTTGCATCTACCCCAAATTTTCGGTCACGGACAACGCTGCTTTTCCGCTCACAACCAAAGACGCTGCCGCCGACGCCACCTACAGACACCGGAATATATGCGAAAGGAGCTTTCAAACGCTATTGTGTTAACATGTTGAAGTCACGGCGCTCTAATGAAGGACGCAACCTACAATAAAGCTCTACCCTCACGCGTCGCTTAGAGAAGTTCAAAAGGAGATTCCGCGTCCATTTTCATTTCATTCATTGGTTCGTTCAGGCTGTGGCCGCCAGTGCTTAATGTTGTTGAACCTCCCCCTTGAGTGGTGACATAGGAACTCGTAGAATACATTTATGCTGCGACGTTTGAGCGATTGATCCGTTTTGTAGACGGTTGCCTAAAGGGTGAAGTGGAAACTAGATTTCTTTTTTGCACTAATTACTATTGCGCACATTACATGTAAAATTATTCCTATAGTTAAAGAAAACTTGGAATTGAAACCAGATCGAGCGTGTAGGTTTTCAAGATTGACCTAAACTAGGTTGTCGCTTTCAATTTGGCTCCATTGACGCTGACAAGAGATGTTGAAGCAGTTTTTATGTACACTCGTATTCGCTTACGGGATGGCAAGCTGCTCTCCCATTGTAGTATACTCGCACACAACTTTTCTTGTCAACGAAGCGAAGACTACCGCTCATGAATGTAGTCCCACATTGAGTCCGTATATTCAGCATCAAAATGCAAAAAATACTCCTTGATTTTCCACGTGTACCTCTTTGGGATAGGGCGCAGCTCATATCAGTTTTTGTTTGTTTTGGATACGTTTTCACTTTACGTTTTTGCACGCGTCAAAAAGTCGCACCTTTTAACACGAAAGTGTTTTATGCCGGATTTCACAAAGCCATTGATGAGGAATTCCGTCACTGGAATACGTCGAAAAAATGAAAGTCATCAGATGGCGAAGAAAAAAAGCTATAAGAAAAAGTTTCGTTGACAGGAGTCCAACCCAGGACCTCCAGGTCCGCGACGAAGGCTCCCAGGCGGTTTGCCCACTGAGCTATCGCCAACCACATAGCGGAGTCTACATGAACGCGCCTTTCATCTTTCACAATTTCATCTAGCAGTGCTCTTTAATGCATGGATGGATGGATGCTATGAGCGTGCCCTTTGAAACGAGGCGGAGACATATGTGCCACCAGGCTCGAAAAAAAATGGTTGATCCATCAGTCATAGGAATCGGAATAACATGAAAGTAAAGCGTGCCCTTACAGAAGTAACTGAGTGTTCACTGTACATTGATATAAGAGAGTTTGAACAATATATATTGATGTCTGGCAGCTATAGCACCGTTTAATGTGTATGTACACACTTGCATCATTGTTGGTACATCTCCATCCCGACGGCTAACGTCCATGTTAAATGATTAAACTAATCCTTGTGCTGGCTGTAGTAGTTAACGGTTAAAGTGTAATCAGACAACGAGGTGTGATAGCAACGAGGTGCGAAGACCGTCGCATATTAGACGCAGAACTTGGTCGCCATCCCGCGGCCTGTTAAACGTGATGAACACCACGGCCAGACTAGAGGGAAACGCAAAACGCGTCGTGCCGCCCCGGTAGCCCGGCCGCGATTTTTCTTGGGCCGAGCGCGTGAGTGGCCAACGCGGTGTTACAGCCACGTGAGTCAAGCGCGCGTCGCAGAGTTATTTTTGGTTTGGATTAGCGTGATGAGCTAAGGTCGCCACCTCGCGGTGTGTTAAGGCACAGAAAAATTGAACTTCTATTGAAAACGCGCCGAGTGGGACGGACGTGTAACGCGCTGCAAGTGCTAATCGCGGAGGCCACAGTAATGACGAATTACTTTGCTTTACCGCTCCCAGAGGTGAACGCCACCCCGCCCACCTAAAATCCTTTACGCTGACCGGGAGAGTGCTCTAGTGTCTGCGACCAAGGAGGTTTAAAAAAATCACAGCATATCCACGGAGTGAATGATGATGAATGGGCGAAGCTGCGGAGGTTCATCGGTAAACCGTGAATCTTCAGTGAATTATGGCCAGTACATCATCACCGACGTGGATCGGGCGCGTTTATACTAAAGGTTCGATGAGAGTTATGACGACTTGCAGCTCACTTTAATTTTACATGTACGCCGTGAATTTTCATTGTTTAGAAAACCATTGCTTTAGAAAAGATCTGGCGTCTTTCGTTAAGCAGCTGGCGTCTTTTCGGTTTGCTTTAGAAACACCTGGCGTCTTTTCGTTTTGCTTTTAGAAAACATCTGGCGTCTTTCGTTGGTTTATTTCATCAATCAACGGCGTTTTGAACAAAATTTTTTATTGTTTAATCACGCACAGGAGAGATCTCACCAGGCACTAACTTGGAGGTAAACAATGGCTGCTAATGGGAATGAGAGACAGAAGAAGTCGGCTTTTAGCTAACACTTACACTTCTACGTCTACTAACGTTTCCTATTGAAACATGCCAATGGCTGCTAATGGGGAATGAGAGACAGAAGAATTCGGTTTTTAGTTAACGCGCAGCTGCGAATTTTTTATTGTTCAACAACGCACAGGAGAAATCTCCCACCGGCACCACCTTGGAGGTCAAGATCTGGTACTAGCGTTAAGACTGGTTACGCACTACGACGGGGACGAACGGGTGCCGCTTTAAGGAGCTTCGCCCCTAAAAAAAATTTGGAGTGGAGGCTCACGCAACGCCTTGCCAGCCAAACTGAAGCCAGCTTTTGCCCACGAAAGAGCTCGGAAATATGCTCTTTTCTGGTGGTGCCTACTTAGAGATCAAATGGCTTTGATCGGTTAGTGTAAATACTACGTTAATAATAAAATAAATGATCGTTGTTGCCGACAAAAGTAACCCGTGGAGAGTCGTAAAAAAACTAGTAACACAAGGACTCACTTGGAGCAGTATCTGACCCGTAAAAGTTGCCATATTAAACTCATCTGGCCTGCGAGGAAACCGCTGGCTTTCCTTCGCCAAACGCCCATGGTTTATCATGCCCCTACTAACATGGCATGCGCAGCCGCCATCTTTTGGTGGGCACGGCTTCACTCTTGCGCAATAATCGCCACTCCAGCAATTCTTTTTTAGCCTCCTTGTCTGTGACCGTGGCGCAGTGGATAGCGTGCCCCGCATCTTTTGTTGCGGAAAGAGCGTTCGTGGGTTCGATGCCCGTTGACACAACTTTTTTCTTTGCCATCTGAGCGTGTAAGTTTTTTCGACGTCATTTCTGTGACGGAAATACGTCACTAAAGTCTTGGTGGTCCCCGGCATAAAACACTTACGTGTTAAAAAAAGCTTCGTTGACTCCGCATTTAGCTGCGGAAACGCGCCGTTGCTACGACCGTTCCGTTGGGCGCGTTTCCAATAGAAATGTAATGTCGTCAACGCTTTAACACAGCGCGAGGTGGTGGCTTTAGCCCAAGCCTTGTTCATAGCATCCACATATATCGCAAAATAGCTCTTCGACTCTCGGCTGGCTGTCGCACCGCGTTCCCCACTCACCCTGTGAGAATTCACAGCCTCGCTAGAGAGAAGACACGACACTCGTCGTGTTTCTCTTCGCGTTTCACGACTCTTTCAAGAAATGCATATCGAGTATCAGTCTTTACTACGTGCTTGCTGATGCCATATTTGCGTGGGATTCATCATATGCGGTGCACAGGTATATCTTGACAACTTCAGCTACCGCAAGAGTTAAATATGATCGTGGGCGTTAGTCCTCGGTAGAGAAATGTGCCACTAGGCATCAACGTGGGTGCGTCCACATCAAGCGGCGATATATCTACCAACCAGCAATATACATTGTACCAGCTTTCATATATCAATGCACTACAAACAGTCATCTACTTCGGTGACGACACGACATGTTCCACTTTCGTGTTATACCGATTCTAGAGTGTACACTCTAACCGATTCCTATTACGGAGGGATGAGCCATCTTTTCTTTCGTGTACCTCGAACGCTGAGTGGCGTCTGCGTCGATATGAAACGCTGATTGCGCGCTGCCATCACTTACCAAACAGGTGCGTAACGCGGCCCACGCCGGATTACTTCTCGTAGGAGTACATGTGCAGAAGCTTCTCCTATATTCTTCATTGCCAAGAAATGTTGTTCGCGACCAAAGTTCGTGGCACATCCAGAACAGTCGTGGCACATCCAGAACACACCTGCGAATGTGAACCGGTCCCTCGGAACAATGCCTCCGATCTACGTGCACGGCCTCCGGAATGTGAGGGAAAGAGAAAGGCGGAGCCAAAAACAAGCTGCGACGAAGCCCCCCTGATCAGCACAGTCACCCCTGAAGAAGAGACCAAGCCGGTCTCGAAACGTCGGGTTTCCTCCAAGAATTTGTGGCTGGAGGTATTTCAACTTCTTAAGAAACTTCTATGTGGCCTGGCGGAGTACGAGTGGAGACGGGGTCGTGCTTCGCTCCAAGCTTTCCGGGACTCAGTGCAAGCTGCCCGCAATATTTTTTTCCACCTCGACGAAATATTTCAACAATGCCTTTATAGAAAGTGCTCTCCTTTGAAATTTCTTTTTCAGCGGCGGCATCCAGCGCATACATGCTCTTCATATACAGCAAGGTCTCCAACTCACCTCAGCTAGCGGGCTGGGTGAAGATGGCGGGAGCGGAGGGGGGCGGGGTAGAGACTTTCAACAAGATGTCACCACCTAACGTTGCCATTTTAAAGAACGCCTTTCTCATACATGGGGCGTTTCTGAAGTGGTTTTGACGTCGGGTTTATAAAACATATGGATACAGATTTCCACAATGATTAATATCTGGATGCCGATTCTTGCATATTGTTTTCGTTGCACGGTGATGTTTCAACCTATTGTGGCCTCATGGGGTGCCTCACAAAATGAAATGCTTGAGACCAGTCCGGCCTATGTAGCTTACCCCAACAAAGTGCCATTAATTGCAATAGTCAAGAAAATAATGCGCGTAATGCGAGCATGGTATTTAGCAAAGGCACGAAGTTTTATTCCTTGTGACGCCTTGGGCCGCTAACGGTAGGACAACGGGCCAAGTGCTTGAGACCCCTGATATATTATTCACATTGTGCAGGCGTAAATGTTTAGCTCACACTTATGTTTTATATCTACTGAATACCAACACTTGGAGAATATAGATTCAGCCAGGCTGGTATGTTGTATTTTTCAGTAGGTTATCCTCACCGCTGTCCTCCTGTTTATTGAGAAAAGGCACATTGCTGATGTAAGGCATACGCTTCAGAGATCCGAGTTCTTTAGTGCTTTGTGTATGCCATTGTTTCGCTATATCAGTAGAAGAGAAATTAGGTGTCTGTGCAAATTCAGGTATAATGGAAGCTCGATTTCTCCTTCGAATGAATAGCGGCAAGGGACAAAAGTATTAGCCCCGTGTCTAATACAGTTGCACTCGGAAGGTTGGTTCCTAGGTTCGAAACCGAGCGCGGCAATGAAAATTCACTTTGTTTCGTACTTTCATTTCATTACAGCGATTCGTCTTACGTGACGGACGGACAGCTTTCTCGTTGATTCGGCAGTGAACTGCTTGCGCACTTCAAATCTGGCTATTTTGACGCAAGCCTGACGCCTCATGTCACCCCAGAATAGCCGAAGAAAAAACAAAACTGAATGTGTTACTCTTTTCGGTAAGTCCTGACTTGCCACGTATATCACAGTCTTTTACTCTTTCCGGCACGGTCGTCACCCCCGGTAACCAGTTTTTCTTGCTTTTCTTCTCTGGAAGCACCCGAGCTCCTCGCGTCAGTTTTTATACGGCACGTTTCTGAAGCTTTCAACGTAGTGACAGAGATGATGCCACTTCGTTTGGGCTGCAGTGTTACGGCTTACGTCTGTTTTTGTCCGGCTGCCGTCGTCTTCAAGGCGCGCTACACGATGGACCCGAGAAATTTTTACAGAAATGAAAGTATGTCCGGTTCATATAAAGTTGATAGCTTAGGACAACACATTATATAAGTAGCTAATACCAAGGAACCCAGAAATTAAGAGCTGTACTCAGTCAGCACAGAGCACCGTGTCGCTGAAGTTGGTGATCACCTAGACTGACCACGGTGCGTGAAGGGTCTTGGCTGGTTTTATATAATATTATTGGGCCTTGGAGGAGAAGGTTTGCGAAATACTTTAATGGGCCTTCAAGATTGAGAAGGATGTATGCTATATGCAATGTCCCCGTGCTCCTGCCGGGAAAAAAAAGCATTGTTTTGCAGCCTTCCACCGAAACTGACTGGTAGACCCTGAGTGCATGGTGGTAACCTGAGGTCACCACTTATTTTTTAAACTAAATGCGCAAATTTTTTTCCTTGTGAGAAAATCATTTTCTCAAAAAGAATTCACAGTTTTTTGCACGAAACTTTTTTCCCTGACAAAAATTCACTTCTGTGCGTGAAAGAGTTATAGAGACAGTTTAAGTCTCTTTCGGGTCCCGCGACTCGCCTAAGAAAGTATAATCAGCTCCAAAAAAGTCCACGCGTCTGTTTAAAGGGAATCACATACGTGGCATGAATAAACCTTCTTGAAATATGGTCCGGCAGTTTCCTGCGGGCGAGGCGGGGAGAAGAGTGATTAACCCCGCTCCCGTCCCACCCTCCGTCGATGATGATGGCGGTGCCTCAGGTGATGGTTCGAGGTCCTTCGACTTGAACGGCACCTTCCGCTTACCGGATAGCCCAGAGCTGGTTGGCCAGCTGTCCGATGATGAGCGCCACCTCCCAGCGGCCTGCGTTTTTTTTCTTCTTAGAGTTCGATACGTCTAAGCGCCTGCGAACCCGCTGCCGTGTCATTGCGCCGCGCGTCGGATAGGACGCAAACTCGCAACGTGTATTCAAAGGCTAAATCACACAGTGAACGTACAGGCTCTACCGCGTGACCACCACTGCGGTTTCGATTATTCGTCTCGAGAGGTGTCCTCGCCGCTCTTCTCTAAGTTCTACGGCAAGGCAGTGCATGTGCGTTACGTAGCACGTTTCAAAGATGGAGTGCAACAGGCATAGGCGTGTGCAGGTTTACACATAAGCGGTGGGGGGGGGGGGGGGGAGGGGGGCATACCCCCTCCCCTCCCTGATGCGAAACCCCACCTCCCCGCTTTGGTGGAATCCAAAAGCCGATATGCTCCAAAATGGACGACGAAATGTAAAAAAAAAAAAACTTAAAATGACGTGATGACGCCCATCACACAATGGCCTCCCTTTGGTCCCTGCCTTTCCGGGAGTAAAGATGGGAAGCAAATAGTCCTTGTAATGCAACATCAGGGATGCTTCGGCCGCCATTATTGTCAAAAATCTGCGTGGCCATAATCCTGCTTCTTAAACAATGACGCGGTAGCTCCGTCTGCGTGACGGTATGGGGCAAACTTGGCGTCCCAAATTCCGTAATTAAGCGGGAGGGGGTAGAGACTCCCAACTCTGCTCCCCTTTCAGCCGGTGGAAAGGCCTGTGGCAACAGGTGCTTTGTCCAAGTCATATGAACTGGTGGCCCGAAAAACACGTCATTTCAGAGTTAGTCTTTTTCAATTTATGCATTAAGAACGGACACAGCATCACGATTTTCTTTCTTATATTTTGCAACAGCGTTCACCTTCCTTGGAATCATCATGCCAGATTCATGTTTCCCCAAACTCTGAAAGGGCGACACGCAGACAAGTACAGACCAGATGGCCACACATTACCTGCAAATTATGAGAGTGCTTTTCCGACAGTCTTCATGTTTACATTCACGAGTTTGGATTCAGTATGTGGCGAAATGGCCACATCAGCTTGTAGAGACAAACGAAGATCAAAGAATGCGCCTTAAAAACTACGTCACTACCAATGTTTTGCAGTACCACATAAGTAACAGGTTCGGTCACTGCGACAACAGCTATATACGTACTTAATTGATACCAAGCTTACCCCTATCCAAAGTAAAATGTCCAATTAAAGAGGAAATTCCGACCATGACCTATGTGTGGATCGCGACAACTGCGACAGGTCATTGACCATTCAGTTGACTGATTGACATCTGTGTCTCGACAAAACATGTGACTGCGCTTTTTTAGTGGCACGACCGGAAAGTGAGAGTCTTGTTTCCCTTCCAGGAGCTCCCCATCGAGAACTCACTTCCCGTTTTTTTCCGAATATTTATTAGAATCTTGTGAAAATAAAACTGGCATGAAAGCAATGGTTCTGGTTCAGGACTTATATCGAATGCATATGATACGCAAGCATAGGTTCACATAAGGGCCAATTAACTATCGGGATATTTACCGAAATTAAATTGAATGACTTCAATGAAGGAGGAGACGATTTTCTTGTGAGCAGCTGGGGTCGTTGTGACACCTGGCGGAGAAGATCTCAACCACGCACTTCTATCTGCACAGCCTCTGAGATCCACTTCCGCAGTGCGACGAAACGTAAAGCTAACCAAAGGAATATATCAAAGCATATGAACACCGGCGTGCGGATGTCCCTACTAGACAAATAATTCAGGAATTAGGGTCGCCTCCAAATTTTGATCTCGCAGGGGTAGTTTCAATATCGTATACCACTACGCTGATATACTGTACTTTAAGATATGTTAATATGGTATACCACATCGTTGCCACACTATATGCCAGCGTGGTTGCATGCTACATTACCATATTGGTAAGCTATATGTAGGGCTTCGAGTTTTCGGAGTTTATTTTTCATGAAATTCCGAGGGTATTTCTCGCAATTTATTTTTCGGGAGCAAATTCGGCGTTTATCGGAGTTTATTTCACGTAAACCTCCAATTCTCCGAAATTCGGTGTTTGATATTGAATTATCAATTGTTGCTATGTGTTCTTATAAATTTTATTTCCTATGAACTAGCGTTGCATTGCTGGTGATAATCCTGGTTCTCCTTTATTTCATTGCTGGTGATAATCCTGGTTCTCCTTTATTTCAGTCTTTTTTTCTCTCTTCCCGTTCATTTACCCTGTTAAATGGGCTGTTGATGCGCACTGCTGTAAACTCTCCAAAGTGTACTTTTGGGGGAAGCAGGAGGTAGTGATTCTGCTTCTCAGCACTTCACCACAGCCTTCCTCATGTTCTTGATGAAAAATAAGGGACCTATTGTAAATAATATTTTAAATACTGCGAAATCTTAGACGAAATGATATCTGAACACGAAAACCTGCGAACACATTAAACTTATTTTAAATGTGTGGAAGGTTTGAACGCGCAAACACATGCACAAATAAACACAAATACTTTATTACAAAACACCTACGTTTATTCGTATTACATACAGCCTTACAGCTTGTTGTAATAGATGCAAGGATATATTCAGAGGTTGCTGCCGTTGATGAAGGTGCGCTCCTTTCGACTGATGATTCTCAGCTTTGAAAATGCCTTTTAAACGTTGAAAACGCCCTTTTAAAAGCGGAGCTCATCGGATAAATCGGAATTGTGAAAAACTGTACCGGCGGTTGTTTATCGGATTTTTTCGGATTTATCCTAAAACACGGAGCCTAGCCATATGCTATATCGTGTTGCTGATTATAACCTGTGCCGAACCCTGTGCCATCCATCAGGTTGGTGAACACACTGTCGGACATATGCGGATAACTATAGTCCCTAGTGTAACGTAGAGTAACCACGCTTTCCCTTTTCGTTGTTTTGTGACCAGCACTTTTCAATGCAGCGCGATAAGGTGAGTCTCTTACCCTACGTCTGTCGTTTCAGGGGTGCTAATGCTTTTCCATGGGAAGTATTCGCTGATTTATTAATGCAATAAAAAATTCACAGTTTCGCCGCAAGGGCGAAGCAATGAATGCGATAGCAAGAAAAGCGGCCCGTGATGGACGCGCTGAGGGCTGCAGAAATATCTGCCCCGCGGCAGCAACTATCGCGCGAGCAGAGAGCGGAAGGGCAAGGTTCTCCCTGCGCAAATGCTAGAAGACTCCAGCGAGCTGGCCGACGACTTTTAAATGCGCGCGTTGCGCTCGTCGCGCCATCTCGCTGGTACTGAAGAAAACGCTTATAAGCGCCTGCCGTCTCTAGTCGCGCCAGCGGTAAAGGGAGTGTATATAGCGCTCACTTTTAGCTACCTGAAGGCAGGGTGTCGGAACGGAATGAAAACCGAAAACGAAAAACAAAAAGAAAAACGATATTTTTGACCGGAACGAAAACGTAACCGTAACTTTATCTATTATTTCGTTCCGTAGTGAAACCGAAATTTTTTCAATTGTTTTTCGGTTCACGAGAAAACTTCGCAATCCGGAACAACTGAGCTCATGCAACGTGATCAGTTATGCATATCTCAGGATACACTATTAGCGCGTACCTCAGGCAGGAATTACAACGCTTGGAGGAATGGAATGGGAATAGAATTAAGTCGTTTTCCGAAAATAGAGCGCGTGTGCGTCTACGTCCCGTTTTTCAAACTTCATATATTAGTAAGTCTCGAAATTAACAATAAAGTAGTATTTTAAAAAAGGCTTGGCTAATTACAAGCACGGTACATTTATAAGCAACGCGCCTACTACAAACCGAGGCATAAGTTAGTGTACAAACAAATGCGTTATCCCAGTAGATACAGAAGGGAGAAAGCAAATTACTCCTGCGCGTTGGTTCCCATTGATACCCCCACACGAAAGTGGCAAATACTCTATGCACAGCCTGATCTTTATCTCACGAGCAGTTTAGTACCTGACACACGTAAATAACCTTTGCGACAAGGAAGACATTGCATACCTGCGCACAGGCGGGCGCAGAAAGTTCTCCTCACCCCATCTATGCTTAAGAGGCGCGCTTGACAAGCGTGAGTGCTGACGAGTAGTGCGGCTCAGCGTTCCGTATTCGATGCAAACGCACAAGGTGCCCGAGCGGTGCACTGTTAAAAACTAATACCAGCAGATCCAGAGGGTTTTCTTCCCCATTAACCAAATCTTAGTTTTCTCCATATTCCCCTGTTCCAGATGCGTGGCAAAACTGCTTAGTCTTCTTGAATACTACTTTTGTCAGCCAAAAAATACGCTATGTCGAGCGCATTTAAGCTTAAACAATATTAAAACACCACCATTCGTTCAAACACGCTGACCATGGAAATACTATAGACAGCGGGGGAACTGCCCCTATGAGAATCAGTAGGGTGGTTGTACTGCACGAGATATCTCACCAAGCTACTATCCCTCGACCTTGGTAACGTGTTTTGCGTACTTTTGCAGTTTTTCATGCATCTGATGACATCAGCTTTATGTGGCGTTCATTCTTATCTCGATAAAACTATCAAGATGCCTTTCCTACGTTGAGGAATTACTGGAATTGAATTGAGCTGGCCGGCCATTCCCAGAGTCCGAATGGCGAAAGTTTTTTCATTCCAAGGAATTGAAAGGAATGGAATTGCGGCAAGTTCTAGTTTCCTGGAATGGAACTGGAATGGAATAGAGGCGCCCATTCCGCAACACTGCATTCCACCCACTCCAATGTGCCCAGCCATAATACTCATCAGCCACAGCACAAAGGGCACATTATGCCTTACAGATGTGTAGCGGGTACCACGATTCTCCGAAGAATGGCGAAAAATGGCATAGTGGAAACTTCGCTACTTCAGAAAAATTGCGATGATTTATGGCGTAGTGGGTACCTTGCATGTGTACTTGTATTAGTTGCCCCAAGAGACTCTACAATGGGTTCTACAAAGTCCGCTCTTCCCGCTTTCGCTGTGACTGTGCTGCGTGTTCCGCGCAGGCCTGGCTATCTTTTTATCAGAACAGCGGTCTCGCACATAAGAGAGTACACTCAATGACGTGCTGCTTCTGAGATCGTGCTCGCTCCCTTGACACAAAGCATTGAGCCCACTAAAAAAATCGCATTTGTCTTTTGAGAAAAAAAGTCACAGTTTCGCCGCAAGGCCGAAGCAATGAATGCGATAGCAAGGAACTAATGCTATACGAAGTGAAGCTCGCCAATGGATACTCTCAGTTTGAACAGCGCTTCTGTTGAAGGCGGCCGCCTTGCAACAGGCGGCCGAAGCAGCGAAGGCGGCCGAAGCAGCGAAGGAAACTAGCGTGCTTCAAGTGTCGAGCTGTGACACTTGATAGTTCGCACTCATCTTCTGTTTGTTCGTTTAGCGGCGTCCCTGAGCTCGAGTGACATTCGTACGCGCCGTAAGATGAGCGCGGACATCACGGTGAAAGCGTGAAACATTCCTCTACCCCTCGCCACGAGAAAACCGCGCGAGCAGACAGCGGAAGGGCAAGCTTCTCCCATGCGCAAATATAAGAAGAAGCGAGCGAGCTCGCCGACGACTTTTAAATGCACCCGTCGGGCTCCTAGCGCCACCTCGCTGGTATTGAAGAAACGCTTATTATCGCCTGCTGTCTCTGAGTCCGTCCAGCGCTAAATGGTGTGTATATAACGCTCGCCGTTAGCTACGTGGAGGATCTGCGTTTCGTGGCGTAGTGGATAGCGCCGCTCGCTGCGGAGCAGGAGGTCCCTGGTTCGATTCCGCGCTTCGGAAGCATTTTTCTGAGTTATTTTTCTGTGGGGACTTTATAGATATATACATACTTATACATATACGGTGCATGACGGCGGCGACGGCGACGGCAAAATCCAGCCGAGACTGTCCATATAATTGCTATCGCAATAATAAATACTATGCCTTTGAAATTAGTACTGGTTTGTGCTAGTTGGTAGGAAATCGTGGTACAGTTACTTCCGCTCCCCTGAAGAACGTGTTTTACCCTTGTCCCACTTTCTTAAAGGGACACTAAAGGCAAATATTAGGTCGACGTTGATTGTAGAAATAGCGGTCCAGAAACCTCGTTTTCCAGGCACATCGGTTTCCTTGCTGCAGCACTGGCGTTGTGCACCATTCGGGCATCCGGCAACATCACATGCATGCGGCATTTTGTCGAACTTTCTGTCAGAGCGACTTTCACGAGCGTGCAAAACACACGCGGCAGTACGCGATACTGAAACTACCACTGAGACGCGAGCGCGTGAGCGAAGCATGGCGCCGGGCGAAGCGCAGTTCGGCGAAAACGGAACTTTTGAACCACGCGCGCCGTCCCCCATGGCAACGCCACAGAGGTTCTTTTTTCCATGAATCAAACGGAAACGAACAAACAGAATTTTATTACGTCTGTTGATGCACGAAAGGGTCTTTTTTTATTGCTGCTAGTTTGATTACTAGTGATTTATTGTAGGCTGACTCTCATACGTCATCGGGATCACTTCAAAAATGTCCCACTCGTGGCGCTCATCATGTGATACATTTAGCTTAATTTCTCGGTAAGTAGGGCACTGCTGTTGATAATATTGCCGTTTTAGACGTTGTCATACACTGAGCTTTCACTCTGACATAAATTGTTATTTGCCTTTAGTGTGCCTTTAAGAGGAGGGCAAGTAACTACATCACAAATCCAATGTTGTTTATGATTACCTTTACTTCAAATTTTTGCATACAAAAAAAAACCGTTACGAACCGTTACGGAACACTTTTTTTTCGATCCGGAACAGAAACGGAACGGAACTTTTTGCGGTGGAACGAAACTAAAACCGAAACGAAAAACATTTCGTTCCGACACCCTGCCTGAAGGGTCTGCGTTTTGTAGCGTAGTGGTTAGCGCCACGCGCTGCGAAGCGAGAGGTCGCTGGCTCGTTGCCGCGCTTCGGAAGCATTTTTCTGAATTATTTTATGGGACACACACACACACATATATATATATATATATATATATATATATATATATATATATATATATATATACCTATACATATACTGTGCATGACGGCGGCAGCAAAAATCAGCCGAGACTGTCAATATAATTCCTATCGGAATAATAATTGTTGGGGTTTAACGTGCTAAAACCACGATATGATTGCGAAACAAGCTGTACTGGAGGGCTCCGGAAATTTCGACCACATGAGGTTCTTTAACGTGCACCTAAGTCTAGGCACACGGGCCTCAAGATATCGCCTCCATCGAAAATGCGGCCGCCGCGGCCGGGATTCGATCCCGCGACCTGCGGGTCAGCAGTCGAGCACCATAACCACTAGACCATCTTGGAGGGTGTGCTCTCATCTTCAGCCATCGTTTTGGGGACGTCCCGTTTATAGCGCGACGAGTAAATTGACGCGGCTCCGTTACTCCTTCCAATATTCGTAGTTAACGCACGACGTCATCCGGCGTCACAAAACGAGCACAATTTTAGGAGCTACAAAAAATACGTGCTTTTAGCGCTCTATTGAAGCGTGCACTGTAAACAAAAATTAGCCGAGATGGGAGCTTTTCCAGCACATGAGCCCCCAAAACCCCCATGCCCCAATCATTTACTCCGTGGTAGCGGAGTGAAGTCGGCACATGTCGTCGAAAAACGCCCCTTGCTTAATGAGGGAGTTTATGAACGACATGACCTTGTTAAACTCCCCACGGAGTTTTAGGTCACGTGGTTAGAAACTCCCTATGGGAGGTTTAAAAAGTATTTTTGGTCGTGACGTGCGTGCCGTGGTTAAAAACTCCCTATGGGAGTTTTAAAAACCATTTTTGGTCGTGACGTGCGTGCGTGTGTGAATGTGCGTGTAGCACGCCGGTGTGAAGCTCCAGTGCCTTGTGTGGGTCGCCGTGTGAGCATTTGTCGACAGACAACGAAGTTATCAGTGCAGCGAGGATTTGCAACGGCCGGTTGGTTTGTGTAGACGTGTAGGACTATTTTCTCCACTGAACCGTTCTGGTCAGAGACAAGTTCAACTCGTGCCAGCGTCCGACCGCGAACACATCGAGCTGGCTGTCCCGTGTTTATTCTCCCGTCAAGCGGCAATGCCCATGCACACGAGTGCAAGCCTCCGACACGCCACGGATACCTCGCTTCAACGTGCCGAGTTACGAAGAAGTGCGAAGATTAATTTCATCGGTAACAAAAGTAAGCTGTTGCGATCGTCAGCGGGTTGTTTCTGGAGTTTCACCGGCTAAAACTTCGAAGCAGTAAGAAGTAGGCTTCGCTACGTCGTCGGCATCAAGCCGGCCGGCGGCCGGTGTGAGAGCTGCGCCGGCGACGCGCTCGCTCCGACCGCCGGCAACGCTTGCTTCTCGGAGTGTCACCGAAACGATGTTTCACCGGCTGCAACTTCTAAGCGGTAAGAAGGCTTCGCTACGTCGTCGGTACCAAGCCGGTGACGTAGCGAACTCGCACCGCCACACCGGTCGCCGTGGTGAGTTCTACGAGCTCGCACCGGCCACCGGTGAAGCAAAGAATATGTTTCAGAGAAAATAAAAGCTGCTGGAATGAATAAGCTTAAATTGTCTCTTTTGCGCCATGCAACCACCGCTGTCAAACGTCTAGCGAGAAGGCGAGCGCCTATACGAGACAGATTGAACCAACGTGCGACCGCCGATGTACTGCGAGCAACAGGAACCGCGACTACGAGCCGTCTCGTTCGTTGTAAGTGCATCGCTCCGTAGCTTAACGCGGACAGCGGACTCTGATAGCGGCAGTGTGTGTGTAAAAAAAACGGCGACGAAAACTGTACAGCAGCAAGTATTTTGTGATCGCGAGCTGTCGTTCATCGTATAGCCGTGCTGTACTCCTGGGAGAGGCCTAGCGACGCCGTCGGCCACAACGCGGTATACCGGCGGGGCGACGCATTTCTTCGCCGGTGTTGCTCGTGAATGTGTGCCGCTGAAGCGTTCGTGCACGGCCGCTCGTGGTTCGTGTACGATTATGTGCATTTTACAGACTCACGCACAGTACTGCTAAGGCGGATACATCCCATGCGACAGAGTGCCAGCTGATAATCAAAATTCGCTAATTAAGAAGGCGTTGAATGTTAGGCGGGTTTATAGTAAAAGATAGGTGTGCCTCAGTGGTATCTATAAGCTCATCACAAATTTACACGTACGCCATGAATGTTTGTTGCTTAATTTCAGGGAAAGGAAATGTCCCATCTGAGCCACATTGGAGGTCAAGATGTGGTGCCTATATATACTCGGTGACCAAAGTTTGGTTGTGAAGCGCTGGTGGTGAGTTGTTGTCAGTGTGAGTGTTGTATTACTTTGCGAACGTTGTGTGCATGTTTGTGTACGTGTGATCCAGTTTGCGTGTTTCGATGCTAATTTAATTAAAGAGCGAAAATCATTTTTTTTGCTTTTTGATGGTTATAAAAATTTACTCCCATATTTACCTGGAAAAGCTCCCCTATGGATGTAAACAAAAACTCCCCTCTGACCATCCAAAAACCCCGTCCTCTTGGGGAGTAAATTTTTTACTCCGTCCGGACGGTGTTTTTAAAACCCCCATCAGGGCGTGCGCTAGAGGACAAGCCATTTACTCCCATCTCGGCTTATTTTTGCTAACAGTGTATATATATATACCTATACATATACTGTGCATGACGGCGGCAGCAAAAATCAGCCGAGACTGTCAATATAATTCCTATCGGAATAATAATTGTTGGGGTTTAACGTGCTAAAACCACGATATGATTGCGAAACAAGCTGTACTGGAGGGCTCCGGAAATTTCGACCACATGGGGTTCTTTAACGTGCACCTAAGTCTAGGCACACGGGCCTCAAGATATCGCCTCCATCGAAAATGCGGCCGCCGCGGCCGGGATTCGATCCCGCGACCTGCGGGTCAGCAGTCGAGCACCATAACCACTAGACCATCTTGGAGGGTGTGCTCTCATCTTCAGCCATCGTTTTGGGGACGTCCCGTTTATAGCGCGACGAGTAAATTGACGCGGCTCCGTTACTCCTTCCAATATTCGTAGTTAACGCACGACGTCATCCGGCGTCACAAAACGAGCACAATTTTAGGAGCTACAAAAAATACGTGCTTTTAGCGCTCTATTGAAGCGTGTGCACAAGAATGTATGTATATACCGCGTTTTACACTTCAGGTGCAATGCTGTGGAAGCTATGCAAGACGTTC
>NW_023615422.1:0-31947 GCF_013339695.2 Rhipicephalus sanguineus
CGCCAGACAAATGACCATTGCGCACTGTGGTCCATGTGTGGGCTCCCATCTGTACCTATGCACCGGATTGACTGCTTTGTGAGTTTTCTCTTGGGCAATCCGAAGAGCGTGTGTACCGCTATTTTTTCACACCTGTGTACAGTATATGCGCACGGCAAAACAACAACCGCCGCTTGCGCGTACGTGGGAACGATCGTGCCAGCTGCAGGCTAAACTGAACTGATGCTCACTTTCCTCTCCATCTCTCTCTTTTTTTTCTCTCTTTAAAACACCTCTGTCTTCGTGACATTCCAAATAAACGTGTGACAGTGTTTATACAACTGTCCGTCGACTATGGCGTTCGGAGACACGCACTCTCGCTGCTTCGCGCACACGTGGGATTTCGATTGCGATTCCAAAGCCCTCCGCATCTCCGACCTGCCCGCATGAACCGTTATCTCTGCTCCCTCTCTCTCTCTCCAATGACAATGAATGTCAGCCCGCCTGCTGCGTCCTGCCCGTGGGCTTTAGCCGCAGCCGGCGATCCTGCAGCGTCATCCTGCGTATCTTTCTCTATACGCTGCTCTTGGCTAACTTCATGTTTACCACTCGGACGCCTTTCAGACACATTCTTTACTTTCACAGGCTACAGTGATACAGTAGAGAAAAAAAAAAAGAGAGGAGAAATAAGACACGTGCGCGTGGTGCATCCCCCACCGTGATATTCCTTTGCGTCTCTTTTCTGCTTGGCGCCATTATATTTGACATCTGATCGATATTAGCTGGTGCGTTGTCTTCTGTCGGTATACGCGTGTTCCATATAAGTTTTCTTCAAAGCTTCGGTGACAGCGCCCGCGTCTGGTACTGTATAAACGGTGAAGGAAGTACTGGCGTTCTGTTGTATACACATCATTTCTTTCTCTTCACTACGTTATAGCTGCAGTTCGAGACTTCATCTGGATCCGTACTAGGAACCAGATAAGGTCCCCTGTAACTTAAGCCGCCTTTTTTCCAGGACTTCTTAAAGCTTCGACCAATGCTGCAAATTGATACTCCTTTCCTTTTTTTTTTCCTATGCATGACGCAAGCATTGGGGAATAAGTGAGTCCTGTGGCATTAGCAATTTAAGCCCGTTAGTTAGTCGGTTGTCGTGAATGAAAACAAAACAAAAGAAAATTTGGAATGAGGTTTTATTAGACAAGGCGCTATATAGTTCTTCGTAAAGAACAGAATTACTCGTCAAGTAATTGCGCTTTGTGAATTTTAGGGTAAGGACCTTCCGGTGCAACAGGCATAGCTATTGACTCGGGCATCCACTGTTTTGGTATAAGCAGTTTCAGCCCTGACTTCCTTGATTATCAAAACGTTGGTTTCGGTGACACCCCTTGTTCGGCCAACTTTTGATTGGAACAAAATTCATCCAATCATCCGTGCGACCTCGCTTGCTCAGAGGGCAAACAACACGTTCACTTCATCATCAGTCCGCCAAATCCTGTAGTGCATCACATCAACATTCAACTGTTCTTCGTCGATATATCAGAGTGGGCACGAGGGCGCGGATTCGATGCCTGGCCGCGGCTTTTCGATGCCTGGCCGCGCATTTCCGCGCTGGGTGACATGCAAAAAAAAAAAGAAAAAGAAGAAAGAAAGCACTTTAACGAAGCCGAGGTGGTCAATATTATAGCGTAATCTTCCACTGTATGCCACTTGAATGCATAATCGTTGTTTTGTCGCTTCGAACCCGGCAATTTAATTATTTAATATAGCGAAGGTTGGATTCTGTATTCACCGCTGTACGCTCAAGCTTTGGTTTTGTTCTCACTATGCTTACAAAATGAGGAGTATATATCGTCACAGTATACGTATACACACATACACACATGCATTGACTAGAGGGTAAACTGCACGGTGTTCTGCATCGTGGGCTGCCTGCATATCGTCGCCGGAGGCAAGGGCACACATGCGCGCCGTCTGTTTCCGACACGTGCGGAAAGAAGGCCTAGCGAGAACCCCGAAAAAAAAAAGTGACAGAAAAAGCTTGGAGGTGCAAAGGGGAGGCCCCAGGCCTTGAACTGGCGCACGCGGTGCGCACGTTGTTATAGTCGCTCGGCGGCGGTACGTGCGTGTGTTCGAGCACGAGGCGTATACGTGGGCGTTGTAGATACGCATGCACACACATGCATATATGCATGTACGTGTATATATGCGCGTGATCGGCACAAACGCGACCGCTCGAGTCGAGAGGGGTGACGGAAGGGAGGGTAGCAGAGACCCACCTCCCGCTCGAAGGGGAACGACGCCTCGAAGGACCGCCCTTCTTATTTGGACGCTGCTATAAGTGTTGTGTGTACATTGTGTGAGAGAAATGCGTGAGGGGTTCCTACAAAATCATCTGGCGCTGCGATCTCTGAGTTGCCATGGAAAACGAGTACGCGGACTTAGCTGTAATGAAACGGAGCGATGTCATTCACCCGTTTGCGTGTAGCACGAAAGTGTGAGGATACTCTGAATAAGGTACTGCGTAAAGGGCTAGATATAACCAGGAAAACAAAAAAAAAAATCCCAAAAGGCCAAGGTTTCTGGTTATAGCTAGCACTTTACGCGGTACTTGCATCATGAGTGAGCGGAATTCCATAGAAACAGTGGTTTTACGACGACAGTTTCTTCCATTTCACGGACCCAAACCCACCTTAATTGCGGGCATCGGCAGAACTCATTTGCCGTCTTCATTGTTCATAACCTCCGGTCTTGGGCCTTTTGACGTTTCCTATGCGGTTTCTTGCCTTTCCTTACTGCGTTTCAATCATTTGCCTGTGTTTCCAATCGCACATATGTCTCTACATGTACACCAAAGTAACGCAAGACACTGCGAGCATGCAAATTGCACGTAGCAAATGCGAAGCAATAATTCATTGAATATGATAAACTTGGCCAAAGTCAATTGGTTGGTAAAAAAAGTTTAGGCAAACCCCTTTATTACATAACTGTTATTAAAAAGACATTTGAACCGCAATGCTCGAAGCTTCCATAAACACTAGCACCAGATTTCGGCCTTGAGGTTATGGTAGGAAACTGTATACACGGTGCTCCGATTGTGCATCGGAGACGCACGCCTCTATACCAGCGCGGGACGATACTTGGGCGGATTTAACCTGTATGGTTACAGTTGGACTGCCTATGCTTTGCGTTTGGTGACTATAGTTTTATCCGTTTATTTGTTAAACTCGAACGAAGTGCAAAGAACTCGTTCCCTTGTCGGCGAGAAGTGGCGTCGCAGTGGCTGCCGTTTTAAGCTGTACAGTGAAAGAAAAAGTGGAAATTAGGCACAACGCGAAAGAAACAGAGCCAGTGCATGTATCATGGCAGTAAATACGGTAGTCTCCACATGAACTCTACACATTTAAAACACACACACACACACACACCACAACACACACACACACACAACACACACAACAACACACACACACACACACACACACACACACACACAACACACAACACACACACACACACACACACACACACACACACACACACACACACACACACACACACACACACACACACACACACACACACACGCACGCACTGATGTCTGGTTCGTCGTTATTATAATTTCGTATGATAGTTTGCATGTCCTGTACTTTACATCACTAGAAATAGTTTCCCCGAGTCATAGCTCGAAAAATGGTTTCTTTTTATCTGACTTAAAAACTGTTTATCTGCAGAAAGATGCCCCGCATTAAAAAAAGCCTTATATAGGAGTTGGAAGATCCATGGGCGTGGTACTTCGTCCACAACGGCCGTGTTCCGATCATCAAAGGAGGCACAAAAAACACAACGATAATCCAACTGTTGGTCGTCCTGGGTGGCCCATGCGAGGGAGTAGTAGTAGCCTTGTGTTTTTTTTTTTGTGTTAATTCTTTACGCAAGCTCTCCCGCGTCGAACCCTTTCGCTCATAACTTCATAGCTGCCTGTCGATACAAAAGGCATCATTGTCTTGGCGATGCGCGCAGCCGTGGGGTCGGTAGTTCTCGTGTTTTATAGCGACGGAGGCAATATCGGTGACGGGCAGTTATCTTGCGCGGGTCGGGATAAGGTATACGCCGGGCGCGGGAACAGCGTGCGCTCGTATGCATGGTCGGCCTTATATGTGTGAGACGTACATATTTTTTTTCCGGTTGTTATGAACACGCGCCTCTGTCGTGCTGTTGGGCCATCTGTTGCAGATATCGTCGTTAATGCTTGGATATACGACCGTAATTGGACTGCGCGGAGCACACCGTTTTCAGTTTCTCCCATGGCTTCATGAAGCCCGCAGGCAGTCCTCTCGAGAACACGCACTTGAAGTGTACTATAGTGAGGCTTTGTGCAAATGGCCGCTTATTGACTTTTAGGTAATTGATCGTGATAAGTATATACGTATACAACTACGATATATGTGCACCAGAGGAATTGTAGGCCTAGCACATTTAACATACATACATACAACAGGACATACATACATACATACATACATACATCACCATACATACATACATACTACATACTACTACATACATACATACATACTACATACATACATACATACATACATACATACATACGTTCACGTACGGACAGACAGGATGGTTAACTATGACTTCCCGCTATATAGATTGTCTATGGAATGAGACGGATGGCAAGCCTTTTACTTTATAACGGTGGGCAGTATCGTGTAAAAGAATTTCTATTCATACTAACTATCCCTTTGGTATTTTTCTTAGCCTTTTTTCGTGTTTGTCAATTATTCCACCATTCCCCCTCACGACGTGTATGGGGCAGCCAACAGGACGCGTACGTGCTTGGTCAATTTCCCTATCTTTCCCTCTTCGTTATTTTTCTCTCCTTCTCTATAGATAGATATTAGACATGTATATATGCTCCCTTTTTGTATACGGAGCGCGGATTGGGCAGGGGCTAACAGAAACCAATCGAAATGCTGCGAGCTTTGTATCGTTGTAGAAAAGTTCATGGACATAGAGAAGCTAATCAGCGCGAAACAACCTCGCCGTGGTCAATACTTCATCAGCCGCGTTACTATATGGGCATCGAATCTGCTTTTATAATACACGTACACACCTGAAACCACGGAATCTGAAACACATAAGCTGAAACGCATAACCACGGTGCTCGCCCTGCCGACCGAGTTGGTTCGTAAACCGCAAAACTTTGTTTGCACCAGTTCGCCCGCGTACACCAGTAGTGCGGTATACTGTACGTTTACTATTTACTTGGCAACGTTCTCTGGTGCGCAAACTTCGCCTTAATACATGTTTTCTTTTTTTCCTCTTCCGCGCACGCTTGCCAGTATACGTGCGTCGCTGAACTGTTCGTTTTGACTGTGCCGGCGGCCCAAATTGGGCGCGGCGTTTGCTGCGTGATGTGCGCGCAATCCCCCTCCTCCTCTCTCCGAACTTATACCACCGTTATCCTGCTTTCCGAGTGCACCCGCTCCATGGCGCTTCTCCGATAGATAGCTCACTCGCCCGCCCGCGCCACATTAGGAACGCAGATAGATATAGAAGTGTACCTACGCGCATAGCAGGTATATATAGATAGATACGTGCACTTCGGAGATGAGTTCGCCGCATTACGATATTAGGCCGCGGGCTGCCGTGGGATCGAGTCGATGAGCGAACTAACAAGCCGGGGAAGCCGAGCGAATGGCGGAGTCGGGATGGCGCGCGGCAAGGGCGAGTCACACTCTAAAAAGTAAAGGAGGAAATGGGGGGTCGAGGTTACTCCTTTAGGGGAGTAACTAACCTGCCACACCCATTACTCCTTTTTGGGGGTAACTGCGACGGGACGAACCGTTACTCCCCGTAGAACTTGCTCCTTCAGGGAGTAACTGACTGGAGCAACGGATGCTCTTTGTGAAAACTCCCACGGGAGCAACAGTTTACTCTTTCTCGATACTCCTCAAAGGAGGAACGAATAGTCTTTTTCGATACTCCCACGGGAGCGACAGTTACTCTTTTCAATTACTCCTCTAAAGAGCAGCCGTTGCTCCTTTCCTAAACTCCTAAAGGGAGGAACGGATGCTCTTGGTCAATACTCCTATGGGAGTGACACTTGCTCCTTACAAATACTCCCGAGGGAGGAAGAGATAGTCTTTTTCAATACTCCCAGGGGAGCGACGGTTTCTCTTTACAAGGAGGAATGGATGCTCTCTGTCAATACTCCCACGGGAGCAATGCTTGCTCTTTCTGGACACCTAAATGGAGTAACAATTACTCTTTCCCATTAGTCCCCGCAGGGAGAAATGGACATTATCTCTCAATACCCTCATGGGAGCGACAGTTACTCTTTCACAACATTCCTCATCGGAGCAGCATGCAGTTAATCATCCTCAATGCCTCTCGATGGAGTAACGTTTGCTTGTATTGAGTGCTCCTCAAGAAACCAGCAGTCCAGCTCTCCCATCGGCAAATGAAAAAAGTTTTGAGGAACATGATTTTCATCGGGTTGCGCCAAGTCTGACACAAATGCTCCAGGAGAGGGCAGAAATCCAGATCTATTTGTGAGAAAAATACTTTATTGAAATCAGTCTGGCTGTTCACTGGCTCAAGATGGTTAGAGCCACACGGACGAGTGACGTCGGCCGCAAGACGCTCTGAACTTTCAGAACTTGACACAGGAGATCGAAGGTCCGCTGAGCTTTCTTGCTGAAAACAATGTTCAGCGCCCAGTATAGCGCGATTTGTGTGGCAATGGCTGCCAAAAGGCTAGTCTCCTTAATAGCAAGGCCCTCCAGGCGCACAATAAATTCCCTTGAAGTCAACAAGCTTCCATTGTATGTCACTGTCGGCACATGATGCGTCTTGGTGGGGTCCTACAAAACAAAAGGCACATTTTAACACAAGGCTTGTTGCTTCATTATTACAGCAGCTGCTTCATGTAGCAACAGACAAAACCTAATGCTTTACGACACACTGACAAATAAATGAAATTGCAACTTATTTGCAAAACGTGGTTCGACACTGGTAAGAACATTCTTAACAAGTCAAAGCACTTGCAGTAAGGCTACAGGTTTATCCACAGGTTAGAGACTGGTCTCGTTTACACGGAAGCCAATTAATTGGTTCTGAAAAAAAAAAACAGGGGTATTTGCTGTTTGCAGGCAGCGCGTCATGCTAGCATACTTTATAAAGTAGAACCCTGCTGATACATTTTTCAAGGCCATGTGCAAAAAGAATGTAGGAGCCAGGAGATGGGAAAAAAAGTAAAAGTGAGAGTCGTAGTGAAATCGACAATCATATCTCAGTGGTTATTGATGAAAAACAAAAAAAAAAATGTGCAGCGTTGGCTCCTGTACCTTTTTTCCATCTGATCAGCACAATGCGAGCAAATTCGTTGTGGTAGGTGGGAGTTGAGCTGTTAGAATGAATTATCGACTTGAGAGACTGTCACTGATCCCGTTAATGGGGATGGCGATCGCCGGGCGGATTCTAAGGGCTGGCGTCAAGGCCCTCCGAAAACGCACCACGAAAGCGCGGACAATTTAGAGTTGGTCCTTTGGCGCGCCAGCGAACGCCGGTTGTGGTCCAAAGACCGAGTCAGAGCCGAGAGTCGATAACACAAACGAAAACGAAATATATTCTCGGTTAAGGCAATACAAATAACACAAACACGTGCACACTCGGCTGGTACCAGTTACAACTTCACAATATAACTCAGATGGTGTTTACACAACGGGAGCTAAACAAACAGATCACACGCAACCAATGCAATCACATGCATTAAACTATTCGATGACCGTTAAAGTCCTGAATAGATAGTGGCGTAATCCAGTCCACAATACTTGGACGGTAAACGAATGCTTCTCTTCAAGGAAACACTCACGCCCAGCTCCAGCGTTGATCGTCGTAGCTCAACCGTCGTCGTGACTTGTCACGGCTCACACGGCGTCGTCATCGGATTCCCCCAGATCCACGAGCGATTGACCGCACACCATCATAAACACGTCTTCTTTGGCTAACGGAGCCACACTTAGCGTAACTTCACCATCACCGGGCCGACTGACTCGCGCACTCCGGTCTCGACTTCGCTCTCACTGACTTGCCGACTCCCTTCACTGACTGACTTCTCGACTCCTGTCTCGACTCTCTCACTGACTGCCCTACTTCACTACCGTCCATTGCACGCTTTTATCTCTTCTCCCCTGGGTTCTAGAAGCGTCGAGATGTTTCTTCTGCGTGCAGTACAGCTAAGCCTGGGGAAAGGCGAGAGCTTTCTCGTATGTTCGAATCGCGGCGGCATCGCGCGCGGATGCGTCCCCCCTTCCTTCCAGAACATCTAGGATTTGCCGGACGTTTGATCGCGTCGTCTGCGCCTGGCTCGATTGGGTGAGGAGGATGCGGCGCGCCGGCGTCTTTTGATGCTTGTTTTTTCGTCTTTTCGCACTTCTTGGCGAGCGGTTCGCGCCGTTCTGTCTCGTAGCAGTTTGAAAGCGGCCTCGCGCGCGCTTTATAACCCGCTAATTTGTGACACTGCCCCCCACTTCAAGAATATTATCACATAATATTCAAACAACACAAATTAGCGCGCACATACACATCCAAAAATGTCCCACATACAGAGTCCATAACTCAGTCCACACACAATGCGCGTCACATTCATAATAGAACTCTTAATACAATTCCAGGGCATTTCAATGTCACAACATACAAAGATAAACTCAAGTACATAAGTACAAGACGCCATCATACATTTCGTATAAACAATGCGAACGCACAAAGCAAAGCTCTTCAATTATAGTGCATATACAGTTATATCAATAGCATTGTACACATAAAATAACGCAAGTAGCTCTTCGGCTCACTAGCCATACACACTCGACACTGGGTATAATAATACTTCAAACACTTTCAACTCAAAACACTTCAAACAAATTCAATTCCAACACCCTGTAATGTTTAAATCGTGCCGCGCTTGCGCCCCTTCTTTCGGTGCTCGCTCGCTCTCTTTTTGTTTCTCTTCTTTTTCTTGCGAGCCGTTCCATTTGACGGTGCCGGAGGGGGCGTCTCTGCTGCCGTCGACACATTTGACGCTAGCAAGGCGTGGTCGCGTTCGTTAGAACGTTCGCGGTGCTTCGCCAACTTCTGCGCGTCGTGGTGTTTTGACTGTACGACCACCTTCGTCATCTTTTGAGCCGCAGATGATGGTGGCCGCCCAGTTGCAACATCACCTGCTCTGCGCGTCGTCACAGGCGGTACAGTGACCGTTGGAGCTTCCTCACTGATATTCCGTGATACCTCGGCCTCAATTTGAGCCCGGGCGGCATCCTTCATGGGATTCCCTTCCGCGCTTCCTTTTTGTCGCGGTTCCCGAACTGACGAGGGCTCCATCTTCGGGGCTTCTCCCAAACGTTCAGGATCGTATGGCCCTCGAGCTCCGTCGATGTTTCCCACGATTAGGTCAAACAGGGGGTTATCCATGCACAGGGCAGTAACTCTCCCGCTGAAGTAAGGGGTCTCAACCTCAATCTTGGCTTCGGGAAGCATTCGAATGGAACTATCAAGCAAGCGAACCGGGGTGGAATTGCCTGTGAAGTCACTCTCTCGGACCAATTTCTTTCGTACGATCACAGTAGTGCATCCACTATCTCTTAATACCGTGGCTTCCTTCCACCAACTTTCCCCTTAACTGTCGGCATTTCTTTCTTTCTGTCTGTTGTCACCGCAGCACCAATGAAATCCATCTTCTTCCCGCTTTTCACATCGGCCAATTCATCTTTGATCGCTTCTGTTTCCTCGTTTGACGGGGCATACGCACAAGCTGCTTGGTGGACTTTACTCACATCACTTCGACATGCGTCTGCTTTGTGCCCAGTCTGACCACATTTAAAACACTTCATCACACTGGGGCGTGAGAAGTTAGTCCGACAACTGTTAGCGCGATGGCCCAGCCGGTTACACAGAAAGCATCGCGGAACACTCTCCGGTGCACGCTTGTTTTCTTCAGGTGCCGATTTCTTTCGACTCCTCGTGAACCTCCTTTTTTACTTTGGCCAAATTCGTGCCACCTTGCGCTTCCAAGAATTGATCGGCCAACTCAAGCATGCCGTCAAGCGATTTAGCTTTCCTCTCTTTCAGATACAGCGACAGGCTCGGGTGGCAACTGGTGAGAAATTGCTCTCTGATTAGAAGCTCTCTAAGCTCACCGTACTCCTGCGCCGTCTCTGAAAGTTCGATCCACCTGTCAAAATAATGGCTGAGCCGCGCAGCATACTGCGTTGCCGTCTCGCCATCAGCTGGCTTTCCCGTACGGAACCGATCACGGAAGCCTTCCACGGTGAATCGGAATCGCTTCAGCAAAGCAGCTTTCACTTTCGTGTAATTAGCTGCATCGGTAGGTGTCAGCCTACCGTACACACTGAGCGCTTCGCCACTCAAACAAGTGCTCAAAGCTGTTGCCCATTGCTGCTCCGGCCAATTTTGGCTTCTAGCTATTGTCTCAAACCTGTGCAGGTATGCATCAAGGTCATCTTTCCTCTCATCAAACGCCACAAGCAGTTTGCTTGGGTTCAAACGGAAGCTATGATCTTCCCTTTCGCTGCTCTCCACTCTAGCTTGCACGGGAGTCTCTATGCGCTGTTGCAAACGGAGCCGCTCGATTTCCAATTCGTGCTGCCGTTGCCTTTCTCTCTCAGCCATCTGCGCCTCTCTTTCTTCTCTATCCCTCTCAGCTGCTAGCCTCTCTCTCTCCAGCTCAGCTGCTTTTTCTTCCTTGGCTCTCTCTTTTTCTTCTTTTTCCTTCTGGGTGACCCACTTCCGTAGTTCGGCGCCAGAAAGACCCATCTTCTCACCAAGAGCAACTAACTTTTCGAGATCCATGATGCCCGTCAACAAAACCTAGCCGCGTGCACAAAATCTCTGCCTAACTTCGAATTCAAAAACACTCTCAGCACACAGGTTAGCGAGAACGCGGTGCAACACTCAAAATCGTTCGCAAGCACTATCAACAACTCGAGGCTCTTTCTCACTACTTTGGACACACTGTGCACCAAAAGGTCCTGTCGCGGACGCCAGAATAATTGTCACTGATCCCGTTAATGGGGATGGCGATCGCCGGGCGGATTCTAAGGGCTGGCGTCAAGGCCCTCCGAAAACGCACCACGAAGCGCGGACAATTTAGAGGTGGTCCTTTGGCGCGCCAGCGAAACGCCGGTTGTGGTCCAAAGACCGAGTCAGAGCCGAGAGTCGATAACACAAACGAAAACGAAATATATTCTCGGTTAAGGCATACAAATAACACAAACACGTGCACACTCGGCTGGTACCAGTTACAACTTCACAATATAACTCAGATGGTGTTTACACAACGGGAGCTAAACAAACAGATCACACGCAACCAATGCAATCACATGCATTAAACTATTCGATGACCGTTAAGTCCTGAATAGATAGTGGCGTATCCAGTCCACAATACTTGGACGGTAAACGAATGCTTCTCTTCAAGGAAACACTCACGCCAGCTCCAGCGTTGATCGTCGTAGCTCAACCGTCGTCGTGACTTGTCACGGCTCACACGGCGTCGTCATCGGATTCCCCCAGATCCACGAGCGTTGACCGCAACACCAGCATAAACCCGTCTTCTTTGGCTAACGGAGCCACACTTAGCGTAACTTCACCATCACCGGGCCGACTGACTCGCGCACTCCGGTCTCGACTTCGCTCTCACTGACTTGCCGACTCCTTCACTGACTGACTTCTCGACTCCTGTCTCGACTCTCTCACTGACTGCCCTACTTCACTACCGTCCATTGCACGCTTTTATCTCTTCTCCCCTTGGTTCTAGAAGCGTCGAGATGTTTCTTCTTGCGTGCAGTACAGCTAAGCCTGGGGAAAGGGCGAGAGCTTTCTCGTATGTTCGAATCGCGGCGGCATCGCGCGCGGATGCGTCCCCCCTTCCTTCCAGAACATCTAGGATTTGCCGACGGTTGAATCGCGTCGTCTCGCGCCTGGCTCGATTGGGTGAGGAGGATGCGGCGCGCCGGCGTCCTTTTGATGCTTGTTTTTTCGTCTTTTCGCACTTCTTGGCGAGCGGTTCGCGCCGTTCTGTCTCGTAGCAGTTTGAAAGCGGCCTCGCGCGCGCTTTATAACCCGCTAATTTGTGACAGAGGACTTACTTTCCTGCACTAATTAGATACCCATTGTGCCACGTGGCTCCTACCATGATAACTTGAGTGTACATTTTTTCCGAATAAACCCAGTGTCTTTGGTGGCCAGCACCTAAACGGTATCTTGAAGCGACCTTCCGTCGTGATCCTTTCACCATCCATAAACAAGATTATCGCTGGATGCACCGGCGGTAATGCAACGAGCAATGGACGTTCTCAGCTCACTTGCTCAGCATTTTCGGCATAGTGCCAGGTTGGTGTGGCTTGTAAATGGCCGCATGTCTCTGCAACAGTGAAAGACCAAAAAACACAGCCCTTTCCCCAAACTTCACCACCACTGCACGCATTGGCACACTCGGCCATGATCTCAATCAATCGACAGAATTGTGGAGTTAAGAGCTGCATTATCGACGAAAACATTATTGTAAGCGATTCCATTGGAGGTATAAAAGAGCCGAGCATGCACAGCATGCTAGCATGACTACAGCAATGACTTGCAAGTAAACAGAGTGCGAGAAGACCATGCCGTCTCTGGTCTTGGTGGCCTTAATTTTGCCAACACCTCGCACAAAAAAACATTTTAGAACTATGGTACCTTACAGATGGCTGTAAATTGCAAAAGATGATTGAATAATTGATGATTGAATAAATGTTTAGGGGTAAAATAGACTTCAAATATTCCCGAAAAAAATTGTGAAGTAAGAGAAAATAAGCGATTTGTCGCATGTTTGACCGTATTTTTCATACTGATGCGGTCCAAGTAAAAATCCTCGTCATGCGGCGTTTGATAGAAGACTTCGTCGTTAAGTACTGAGGAAAGTCTAATGAAATAATTTTTTGTTTTAAGGAAGGAAAATAATTTTTGAATTTGGCCCTCCGAACGCGGCCTGCATTTCATTTTGTTGCCACTTCGCCGCAAAGCACGTGGTCGCCCTTCCAGCTGACACTCGTCACAGGCAGCGGCAAGATGCGAGATGTATGTCAGTGGCTCGTGAGTGCTCGAAAGTCTTGTCGCGTTGATCTCAGGGCGACGAGTAATCAATTCGCGTTACAATGTGAGCTTGCTTGGCGGGCCAATGGGAAGTATGGACGCCCGAGAGCAGCCTATGGCGTCGTTGGCACAATGTGCTAGAGGCCGTCTGCACAACTAGCATACACATACTGAAAGAAATAATGCACATTGTATACACGTTTTTTCGGGGTATACGTGTTGTGCAGACGGCCTCTAGCACATTCTGCCAACGACGCCATATAGGCTGCTCTCGGGCGTCCATACTTCCCATTGGGCCCGCCAAGCTCACATTGTAACGCGAATTGATTACTCGTCACCCTGAGTCAACGCGACAAGACTTTCGAGCACTCACGAGCCACTGACATACATGTCGCATCTTGCCGCTGACTGTGACGAGTTTTTAGCTGCAAGGGCGACCACGTGCTTTGCGGCGAAGTGGCACAAAAAGAATGCCGGGCACTTATGGAGCGCCAATTCAAAAATTATTTTCTTCCTTAAAACAAAAAAATGATTTCATTAGACTTTCTTCATTACTTAACGACAAGTCTTCTATCAAACGCCGCATGACGAGTATTTTTACTTGGACCGCATCAGTATGAAAAATACGGTCAAACATGCGACAAATCGCATAAGTTCACAATTTTTTTCGGGAAGATTTGAAGTCTCTTTACCCCTAAACATTTTTGTACTATAACACACTTTCCTGAAAATCATACTACTATTAAGATTGGTTAGAGGGAGTTCGAGATAGCACAAGAAAAAATCACGAACACTGAAGAGTTTTGTAGTTTTGAAGATACGTAGCTGGTAGTGAAACACAAAAAATTCGGAATTAGTGAATAGGACATCTAAACAGAACCTCTGCGATAGCGCCAGCGTGGTTTCAAAGCTGAACACAGAAAAATAGATTTTATATACATTTTTCTATTAGGCGCGGTTTAACAAATACAAGCGAACTTCGAGGGGTCGCCATGATCGTCAAAATTTTTATCGAGCAAAAATGTTTTGCCACAATACTCTATGTGGCACAGGAAAAAGGCACAAATTTTAATCAGCAAAATCTGCGATGTGCGAGCGCCACGTCTGGGACACTTGGGATGGAATGACCCAATAATATATCTGGGGTTTAACGTCCCAAAACCACGATATGATTATGAGAGACACCGTAGTGGAGGGCTCCGGAAATTTCGACCACCTGTGGTTTCGACCACCGCGAGATCGAATGACAGGGTCAGCAGTTGAGTGCCATCCATAACCACTACACCACCGTGGCGGGGCTTATCTATTGAAGTTGCAACTAGCAACTGAGCAAAAGGCTTATCCATTTGAGAGGCCTGACTACGAGCAAGACTTCGATTTGGGCGAGTTGGTACATGCTTAGCTGGGGAAAAACAGCGCAAAAAAGGACGAGGACGCAGGAACACAATACACTGTACGAGCGCTCAACTTACAACTGACATCTTTATTGCACCAACCGCTCGTTTTTACAGCGCATCAAGCCGAGCACGCCATTCCAATCAAACCGCCAATCAATATCATCAGGTATGCAAACTACATTGTCACTGAAAGCTATCACATGTACATGAATTACACCGTGCGCATGCATCTTCCACACTCAGATAAAATGAACAAACCAGTTCCTAACAAGGATGAACAAGCAACAACAACAACAACAACAAAAAAAAAAAACCCAGCAATACCTTCCACGTTTTCTATGATGAAAGAAGTGAGGGCTAAATTAGGTGCAACAATGTTGTCATTAAGGCTTAGATGGGACCAAATTTGGCAATAACGTAAAATTTAGCGCTGCCGGATTTTTATAGAGTACGGACGAAGCTCAAAAATGTAACCCAACGCTGCAGTAATCGATGACAAACGCTGCTGCAACCGCTACAACATGAAGATCAAGCACTCACCGTTAAACCGATGGTGGAGACGTCAACTTCAGAGAACATGTCCAACTCCTTTATATGTTCCATTGAATCCCGCCCCGTCCACGGCTCGTCGAAAGTGACGACGGCATTTCTGTCGCCGTATGTAACGAGGCACTTCGATGACATTGGGCGACAACGGCGCAAGACAAAGAACAGTTCTCAAGCCTGCCGCGGTACATGCATTCGCTCACACATACACGGTGTAGTGTCTCTACGACTCGATTGCTCTAGTCCTGAAACACCCAAAGTGAAACGAAGCCGGTGATTAAAACAAAACGAACTTATTTACTGATACACCAAAATAGGAAACGTCCACGCAGCTCAAAAGGTTCGCTGGCGACTGATGTTTTCCCGGTCCGCTGGGCCTAGATTCTCCTCCTTGCACCACAAACACACGCACACAAAAACAACCACCGACACTGGCATGGGCGTCAACAGGATTTTGCCGTGCTTCTGCAGTTCGTCCTTCGAGGGAGTAAAGCGCCCTTTTTCATGGGCGTCAACAGGATTTTGCCTTGGGGGGTGCAAACCCGTGTTACATCGCGTCTGGGGGAGGAGGGGAGAGAGAGAGAGAGAGAGAGCTGGCATAGCTTGGGGTGGGGGGGCAAGTGCCGGTGTGGCTTGAGGGGGGCAAGTGCCGCTTTTGCACACGTGTCCCCCGTTTTATGGCCCACCTCGAAGTGGAGAACAGTAGCGGTTTCAGTCAGGCGCGCTTTCAATGTTCCAAGGCCACGGTCCGCGGGGCCGTATGCTAGACGCGTGGCTTCCCAGCACTCCGAAACAAACTGTCCGCGCCACACGGAACGCATCCACGTGCGGTCCTCGCTGCCATGACCGCTGATTTATCAGTAGCTCTACTGATGTTTGTAATTTCTGCTGATTCAGTGAAAAGGCGACGCAATCTACTGCTTTTTGGTCTTTTTACAAAAATGAAAGGAACCTCTACGTTTTCTTTTAGTAAAGTTTACATTAATGCGATATCACCAGACAAACAAGAAATTTCCTTCTTTGCGATGTTCTCAAACGCAGCACTACTTTTGACTGACGAGCCATAGACACCATAGAGTTTCATAGAATAAGTATTACAGGAAGCTCTATGTTATGAGCAAATACCAGCAAGTCGTGAGACAGAAATGTGAATGCACAACGCGCCCCACAGCACAGGGCCTACCTTTACCGTTCAATAAAGGTCATCCTGTCATCTCTCTTAACAATTTTATTTTAGTTATTTATTCATCCACTTATTGCTTACAAGAAACGAACGAGCATTGTTACGGCCACTAATATACATTTTCCAGGAACTGACACTTCGCAATGCACTTAACGTGAAAATATGCTCAGTAGTGAAAGGAGATCTACCCGCTCACCCCCTCACCCCCGCGTCCCTCCCTCTCCTTCTCGAGGCATGCGGGAGTAAGTGTTGCCATTCGTCCTCCCGTTCCTCTCATTTTGACGAAGGACCAAGCAGTTACCCTCCGAACTTTGCGCACGGCACGCATGCTTCTGCAGTTCGTCCTTCGAGGGAGTAAAGCGCCCTTTTCGGATGAACTGCGCAGTTGCTCTCGAAAACTTTTTAGAGTGCAGTCGGAGTACACGTTTCCTCCTTCACTCCCTTTGGCCCGCTTCGCGAACCCCTTTTTTACTCCCTCGTTCGTTTCTTCCCTCTTCCTAGTGTCTTTCGTGTGTCAACCCTTTCTCCTTTCTGCTCCCTTCTACACTTGCACCATCATCCGTGGGCGGGAGTGAACGGCACGCCGAGCAGGGAATAGGGCGCGAGGTACGGTGTTCCTTTTCCCCCTTGCCACAAAGCACGGAAATAGGGGAAAGGTCTGTGTGTGGGATGAGGAAGAGCAGGGAAAAGGGCCAGCCGGTATACATGCTCCTCTTGGAGAACGTACGAACTAACTAACGTTGGCTGCGGATACCCGGCACGGCATGCAGAGGCTTCATGAATATTCTAGGCCCACGCACCGCTGCCTAAACGCTCCCTAATTGGGGAGCACACTACACACACACACACACACACACACACACACACACACACACACACACACACACACCACACACACACACACACACACACACACACACCACACACACACACACGCACACACACACACACACACACACACACACACACACACACGCGCGCGCGCGCGCGCGCGCTCTTCCCCACGCACCCGATTCTCTCGCTCTCAAACACCGCGAGTTTTACTCAACGGTTTTGATTCTTTCTTCGTTTCACTTAGTGGCTTGGATGAAGGCGTCGCCTGCCGGCTGCTGCAACAGCACCGCGCAAGGCAGCGCGAATTGCAGATTTGCAGGCGCGCCTTTTTTCGCGGCCGTGGTGGTACTGGTTAGCTCGTTCGTCGTGAAAACGGTGCAAGATCAAAAACGTGCGCTCGGCGGCTGCAGGCGCCGTATAGTTTTTGCCGCGCTTTACGCATGTGGACAACCGCGCTTTACTCTACGGCGGTTGGCCGCGCGGCTCCATGCCGCCGCATTTTTTACTACTTCGCGGGCAGTTTGCTAGCCGGCTCTAAAGCCAGCGTGAAGAGCGAACGCCCGTAGCGCGAAATGCCGCTTAAAACACGGGCTTCAAATGTAGCGCCGTTCAGTGCGACGCGGTCGTAACGCTCATTTCGCATTATAGCGCCGCATTCACGTGCTGCGTCGTTCTTTCGTTTACTGTCTGTTAGTTCGTATTATAGACACCGTGGAATGCACAGTACGCGTGTTTGCATGCTGCGGGAGCAGGCCTTTTGGTATGTATTTATAGGTCGTTAAGCCAATGATTGCTCGCTGGTTTGGGTTTTTGTCTCTTTAGAAAGGAAAGGAAGGGTCATTTATTGCGCTTTATTAGTCCCCGATATACATAATATTGCCGTAAAATTCAGAATGTATCGCAGTCAAACATTGCTGCCACAGCTTCCTAAGCCATATGTGTATTTCTTTTTGAAGTGCCTCTGTGTATCACGAGTACGTTTGTCGGTGTACTGGAACTTCACATTGTTCCTGATAACTGGAAACCGATCCGCTAACTTCTCCTTCGAAGTGCTCTTGCTTATGTAAACCGCTGACGAGTCAATACTTCCATCTGCTTTGAAAGCCAGACCCTCTGAAAGATGGCCGCCTAGCTGCAGGTCGTCCTGCCATGAATGAAGGAAAAAGAAAAGACTATAGTAGGGAGCGTCACGGGATACCGTTAGCCTCGGCAAGTCCTCTGACGTCACCTCTCCCGACAAATGCGCGATGCCTCCTGGGTAGGATTTACCCACCACAGCGCCAGCAGCAGACGCAACCAAAGCGAGCTGACCAATTTTAGCGCGTACCTATCACGTGTCCGGGGCCTATTTCTCCCTTATTTTTTTTTTTTTACTAGGCTTCGAGATTGTCTAATAAAACTCGTTGCTGGGCTGGTTGGTGCATCGTTAAATAGCCTTCGATATTGCAACGTGACGCTGCCTGCTAGCTCTTCCTCCAAGCTTGCAGCATGGGCATGCAATATATAGAAGCTCCGGCATTGACATTGTTTGTCATACGCCTCACGACAGTGTGGTTGAGCGCGGGAGGTCTTGTCGCGGCCGGGGCGAAACGCTAAAGCAAATGAGGTTTTTGTTTGTCTGTGCGTTTCAGACAAGTGTGACAGCCGTGGCGAGCAATCCACCCCCTCTCCCTTTTACCCACTCTCGTGCGCCTCTTTTGCAATTCACTATACCTGTCGTATCACTCGCGCAACTCCCCCCCCCCCCCGCTTTCGCTCCATTGTTGCATCCCTTCTAGATGCGCCAACGTCTCACACCTCCGGTTCCTTTGTCCCATTCTGTCTCTTTGCGTCAAGCTTCGACGCAACAGGTTCTTTCGCACGACGTAAGACGTGTAAGTGAGAGCCCACATGCGTGCGGCGATTGCTTTCATATCGATTTTCCCGTGCTGCAACAAACGTAGCGTGTGCCGAGGTCGTGCTGGGTCTTCGCCGCGTCGTGCAGTGGGAGACAATTGGCAAAATGAAACGATTGCTTGCAAACACTGCTTGGTGTGTGCAGACGTATGCATTAGAACGGTTGCCATAGTAACAACGTGCACCTATAGCATGCGGCGTCAAAATGCATGGTGTCTTCGACTACAATGTACATACATCGAAAGCACTGCTCTCAATGTGTTTTTTTAATTGCGCATATATACGCATAGATGAATCTTCGCGCATCACAACACACCCAAGAAGGAAGCATCCCTGACACTGTAATACATCCCTCAAAGGAGGCATGGGGGCCCAGGGAAGGGAATAAACTGCGCGCGCGCGTGTGTGTGTGTGTGTGTGTGTGTGTGTGTGCGTGCGTGCGTGCGTGCGTGTGTGTGTGTGTGTGTGTGTGTGTGTGTGTGAGAGAGAGAGAGAGAGAGAGAGAGAGAGAGAAGATGAAGCTAAAAAAGCATTAAAGAAAGCGAAGAGAGTGTGTCGCACGACCGCAGCATCAGCGGCAGGTGCTGCATGAGCGTCGTGAGCGAGCAACTACAAATCCTAGCGACGCGTCTCGCGGACGCCTCGTCGGCAGCTTCGCCGGGCGTGCGACCGTGAGCCGCGCTCGGCCCCTCCGCGCCTTGTCATGCGCCCCTTGCGCGCGCACGGCTGCGCGCAGCAGCTTGCGGCACGACTCCTCCTCGGGCCGCAGTCGTCGAAGGTCCTTTTTTTTTTTTTGTTACACCGCCCAAGGGTTGCGATACGGGTTTGCTGGTGTGACAGCTGGGAATAGTCAAACGCCTTCATAACGAAGTGCTCGGGACTTTCGATATATGCTTCGTTATACACGTAATTTCGTTGTAAGCGTCATCCAATGAGCGTCAGAGCTCACAATATAGCCGACGCGTAATGAATTGTTATTTATACAAGTCATCTTGTGGTAAATGCGTTCTACTATATTGGCGAGGTCATGCAAGACAGGACTTTACCATGCTAACGGCGTGTCTTGCGTGCCCCTGTGCATTACCTGGGTCCCAAATTCTTGTTGTTTTTCTTCTGCTACAACTGAACCTAAAGGCGGCGGCTTTTCTTTTAAATTCATTTAATTAATGTATTTTTTTCCTGGTGGTCTTGTTTAAATTAGGCCTTCTAATTAGTAAATAATTAAACTTCTCCCGGTGACCTTATTTCCGGAAGACTATAGCGTGAGCATTTTAACAGGATCATGCGACACCACATTTAAAGTATAACGTTAAATACGTAATAAAAGAATAAATGAAGAAGAAAAAACATGTATCTCTGCGCAGGTTGATAATTCTAAATATTTTGACTATGTACGTTGTAAGTGGGGTTTGTCCTAAGTTTTTGAGTTCTGAGTTCATCGCTTCTCACATCGCTTCTCTCTATGTCGACCACAGTTTCATTTTCTGCCTATGCGCTGCTGCGTTTCACCACCGTCACCTTTGCTTTAGATAATGTCGATTTAGTTGTATAATGTATATTTGTATAGGCAGGTTGTCGTAGTTGCTATGTTGTATACGAGATGTCGGTTTAATGTTTCTGTTGGTTAACCCTTCCCGCTGAAGGCAGTGCCACATTCCCGTAGCTCACGACCAGCCGAAGATAAAAAATGTTTGAGTATGCGGTAGGTATGTAAAAGAAGCGAGACGTATACCTATATAAGGAATACAGATTGCACACACAACGCGATAGCGTCTCGCCAGACGAACGCTGTCGGTTCCTGGTCACACGGTTCTGCGTTGCATTAGAAGGGAGCGAAGGTGGAGTACTGGTGCTGCAGCGCACGATTGCGCCAGCCGCGCGAAGGCGGGCGCCAAAGCGGTGACCGGCGCGCCGACTCGGGCAACTTATCGATTTGTCCTCGATTGGCCAAGTGTTGTGTGCGTGTGCGCTCGCTCGCCCGTGCCGCGTCGCTAGGAGAGTAAATCATTCAGGCTGGCCTGCCTGCCTGCCTGCCTCCCAGGGGCCAGTTTTCTTATTTCTTGTCTTTCTTTTTTCTTTCTTCGCTCGTGTCCGCACGCACTGTGTGCTCTTTCCCGTCTGACTGCCATCGCGACTCGGCTGGCCGGATCGGACTCTTTCGAAAGACGGGGCAGCCTGCTTGCTCTCCCCCGAACGGCTCTCCTATAATTAGTTATCAGTAATTTATGGCACGGATCTCAGGAGACGGTTCTAGCGAGACGCGTTAGGACGGTTATTAACCCAGTAACCCGGTGGCACATAACGTGGGAATCTTATCGGCTTGGCTGAGAGACAGCGTGTGGTAATCCCTTCTGCACCAGAGGAAACGGTATACGGGCTGATTTTTACACAACGAGAATGAACAAATGATTCTAAATTGGTTTCGAACGAAGATGAAAGTGGAGAGCGAACGGATGTCTTTAAACTGTGGGCGCTCTTAGACTGAGAGAGTATTGAATGAACAGGCAGCATACGAGCGAAGGCAATAAACGCTCGATATTTGACCTTCAGTGTCGTCCGCTGGTGTGTACTGCAGCAAGGTGGAGTGTGAGAGCGTATACAGCCATACGCAGAAACGACTCCTTTCCTTATAGTGGCACTCGCCACTATGAAAAAATAAACTAACAATAAGTAACAATTGTAGATGCATGCAAATCATATCGCTAATTGTATATACGTCAAAAACTACGAAAGTACACGCAGTTCTCACCACCGTTTTCGAGAGTTCGGTGGCTTCGCTTTTCCACTTCGGAAATCTGCCCGAGGCTTTGCAAGTGTTTCGGTATAACCGGTGCAATCCCTTCGCTTTAATCAATTTTGTGGAAGCTGTTCACTATATCCGAGCTGTTTACTTGTATATTACTTTTCGCTATAACTGCACGCAGTGCAGCAAGCTGCAGTGATGCGTCGGTTCCACTGTCTACTAAGCTCGTAGAATACCTGCGATGTGCTTCCCGATATACTGACCACGCCGATCCACATAGTCGCCTGAACATAGAACTTACTTCGGATTCTCGTATCACACTTGCGGTATGGGGAACCAGCGCTGGAGTTTCCCGCGGTGTGGGCCAGTGCCGCCCTGGCGGCCAAAGCGCGCATACTCCAGCCGCTCCGCGGACGAGAGTGGCGACTGGTTGAGGCAATGCGGGCGCGTATCGCCGAAAGAAACTAAAGCGCTGCTGGCGGTTACTGTGACGCATTCAAGTGCCACAATGCGTAGAAATGAGGGAGGATGTATCCTTCTATGCTTTTCCTTCTAAAACATATGAATAGGGACGAATGCGGCGCTGCATCCCGGCGGTCAGGCGAGCACAGTATGTTCTGCTCTTGCTCTGCTGTCTAGTGGCGTCGGGTGGTTTCTAAAGGAATTGCGCGTGTCTGCTAGATTTTCTTCGATAGGGAGGGCCACCAGTCGAAACCGGGGCCAACGAGCAGAATTTAATCAGTGTTTTGCCGTAAACAAACCTTGCATATTATTCAGCATGCCGCATATGTAACAATCTTTTCATCTGACCACCACCAAGCTCCTTCGGATGCCACCGCGTGCAGTGAATATGATACGATAGGCAGGTAGTTTACATTATTTGCAAACAGTTACGCAGAAGGACAGCTGTCTGTCTACGAGATGCGTACGGGGGCACGTCGCTGAAGCTGCTGAACTGTTATGAGAAATACGCACGCGATGGATGCCTCCGTGAACTTCACTTGTGCTACAGACGGAGTTGACGAACAAAGCAGCGGACTACTCGAAGCTTAGCTTTCTGGAGTCAACCGATGCGGTAAAGCTCCTTTTTGCATTGGCAGCTGCCGCTGCGAAAGTGACATCTCAATTTATGCTCGCTAGAAAAGGGTCAATGTCTTGGATTTTACTCGCTGTTTAATTCGCCCAACGTACTGTGTTAGTTTTTTCGCTTGCCTGTGTCTGCTTAGAATAAAGGTGTTTGATCAACATCGGACAATTGGCTGGCGTTTTACGTGCCAAACAAGGTATGATTATGAGGCACGCCGTAGTGTGGGAATCAGGATTAATTTTGACCGCTGGTGGTTCTTTAATGTGCACATAAATCTCAGTACGCAGGTGTTCTTTGTATTTCAACTCCATCGAAATGCGGCCACCGTGGCTGGGAATCTATCCGCGCCCTCGAGCATAACAGCGCGACACCATACATGCTATGCTAGCACGGTGGTTTGCTTTATCAACGTCCGCGTGCATACACAGCGCGGGCTGGGCATACATACCACGGCAGAAAAAACGTTGGACGCACCTACCCCTTGCATATCTTACTTTTTTTTTTACTGTGGTAGTGGGCAGGCTGGTATCGACGCAACACGTACTTATCAATGGAGGCTTGTGAGCCTGCACTAGCTTGACACAAATCCCAGGACGCAACCACAAAATGCTGACGGAGTCGCCACCACGGCACAGCACTGTCTCTTCGACGCCGTATGTTCGACGCCGACGAGTAGCAGACGTAGTCTGCTATGCAGGGCTTCTCTCCGTTTTCCAGTGCTTTTCTGAGGAAAGTAGCCCTCAGAAAAAGTTATTTTTTTCTAAACCATAGAGCAGTATTACTGGCGCAATGGCTGCTCGAGCTGTTCGCGCCAAAATGAAGCACGGGAACGGCGCACGCACATGCGCTCACCGCGGTACAGTGCGGGCTGTACGGCCGGTCGTCTGAGCGCGAGCGGCATGGCCTCCGAGATTAGCCGGCGGCGCGGAGGCCATGCGAGCGGCTTGAGTTATGTCGCGACTCCCCGCCAGGCGCTCTTTTTTCGGCGCGCCACCTGTCCAGCGCTGGTCTCCCATTGCGTGAGGCAAAATCATGTTCTCTGTGCAGGAACTGTCTAGCGATCGGCTAAGTCCGCGTAAAGCCGATTATCGCTAGAGGCATCGTCGGATGGCTTTAGATGTATTAGTCGAGCGATCCGGTTCATAGTTTTGTGGGGTCCCACGAAGTGTCTCTTTGTCATCATTTTTTTAAGTATATGCCGTCGTGTGCGCGTGTGTGCGTGCGTTTGTGCGTTCGTGCGTGCTTGTAGTCTGCAGTTTGGTTTGCGATCGCTGCTGCAAAATCGTTGCCTATCGCTTGCATGTCTGGTTACGCCACGCCCTTCGGCTGGCAGCGGCGTTGCATGCAAAGGTGCCGTAGAGCCTTGCAAGCAGCTTGAGGAAGTGTAGAGACGTGTACGCACACAGTCGGCGCGACGCAGTAATGCTCGCTGCGCTCACTAGCGATTGCTGCCGATACACTCGCATGCAGCCGACACACAGAACAGACGCGAAGCAGCTCATTTGCTTGCGCGTTCGTGAGCCGCGTATACAATACGGCCTTTGGGCACGCCAGCGCCGGTGCTCGTCTCAAGCCAGGTATATACGCGTGCTGGCACGTGCTTCGCTTCAGGTGTTCGCTGCAGTTGTGCGATACACACCGTCAGCGGGGGCGAGCGGGCGGCGGTCTGCAAGCGCTCTTGAAAGTTGAAAACAAGCCGCTCGCGTTGTGTGTGCGCGAGAGCTTCGCGGCTTGCGCGTTGCGCGCCCTTGATGAAAAGGCTTTCTGCTGGGCGACCTACATGGCTCCTTCCGTCACTAATTTCTTATTCTTTCTCGCGCTGAGATCGCAATCTATATGATATACTTGATTTAACCACGCGATGCGTATCTCTGTGCACGTGCTAAAGCGCAAGAGTTGTAAGGGGCTGATGTATAGGGGTTATGCTTTGGAGGTTGTCTATATATCTTACTCCTCATTTCTTAGCGCATTAGTGTGCGGGTTGGTCCAGGCTTTTCGCGCTCGCCGTATAGTATCACTGAAGTCTCTTTACTAAAAAAGTATTATAAGAGGTCCATCTATAAGCGGCAAGGGAAAGGAGAATGATCCCCTGGAGTTTGATCGCGGCACGCACGCGACGAGCTCGTTATACACTCTTAAAAAAAAGAGAGTCAAAGGGAGTCACGTCTGCTTGACTCTCTTTGTGGCAGCCGATGACCACCTTTTTTTCTAAGGGGAGTCACAATGCTCTGGTCGACGCTCCTGAATGAAATAGATGACTCCCTTGCTCCAAGGGAGTCAGTGATGGTTCTGCATATACAGGGTGGGTTTTTTAAAAAAGAAAGCTTCACTGGCTGCGACCAAGATACAGTTCGCTGCTTTGGCTTGTGGTATACCGAAAATTTTGGTTGAGAATATATAACATGGATTCGTAAATGTGGAATTACGCACGTATTGTGTTATGGCTTCAGTTACGATACTGCTGAAACGGCGCTTCGAAAACGTCTACAAGTAACAGGGTTCTTAAAAAAATTCTTGCCCCCAAGCGAAACATTCAGAGTTATGACAACGTTTAACAATGGCAGCGCTGACAAATTTGCGAATCTTCGCACGTTTGCAAGCGAGGGTTGTAGATTCCTACGACAGCATGTATGGCAGAAAACATACATTTATTAGTGAAATGGACGTGCATGGTGTTGAACGCACTGGCGATCGGGAACACATCTAACTCGACGGCCGTAAAAACATGTGCCGCAAAGCTGGCATGATAACCGCGCAGACCGGTTATCAAGGCGACGCTTTACCGCGTCTCCTAAAGAGCGACAATACTACCAGAATTATAGCTCGCGTGGTCATCATTTCTGCCCGCCACAGCTAAACTATATCTTCACGATAATCCGCGCGGGCCACCAAATCGCTCAGCAAACGGTGAGCACAGCTAGGCACGCACACACGGCCTCACCGCACTCTCCCTAGCCCCTAGAGCAGGGGATGCACGTTCACCTGCTCCCCCTCCCACCGTACAGCCTTACAGACACACACAGGGCACGCTTCGCCTCCTCCACCCTGATATTATTCACTGAAGCTTTAACTATGCATGGATGTGTGTTCTATAGCACCAAAACAAAACCGAAACCATTTAGGCGTTCGTGGAGGCTACTTTAATCCAAAGCCGAAGCCATCAATACGAGACAGCCATTTTGGCCTGGCGTCGTGAGACGGCATTGTTCGTGATCCGTCTCGTTGTGGTCGTTCTTTAGTCTGCCAGAATAATCTGTGTCGTCAGGCGTGATTGCAAGTGGTTGTTTTGCGTGACTTTCTTCGTGCTATGCATTCGTGGCGTAGTATCGTATCGTCGGCTCGCTCTTGCCGTGTCTGGCTGATCGTTTTGCGTGACTTTCCTTCCGTGCTATGCATTCGTGGCGTAGATCGTGTCGTCGGCTCACGCTTGCCGTGACTGGCTGAAGCAGTGTCACTCAGTGTTTGGGAAAAGCAGCCTCCGGACGGAGAAGTCCCTGCAGTAAGCTTCGTTTCGTCGTGAACTTGCCTGAGCAAGATGGCAGCGCATGACGGATCCCAGTGGCACCGACAGACGAAGCCTGTGGACGACGCTCCTACGGTCGTTATAGATTTCAGGTGAGTTCTGCCGGCTTTCTGCCTACAACTCTTTTACTCGCTTCACACGTAGCTTTGCCACTTGCCTTTCTGATGTTCCAGTTGCACGGATTTTGCTATCGTGTTTCAGTGGCTTGGCAACGACGAAACCGCACTGGACTATCCAGTAGCGGGTAAAACGGAGTGGTGCGCGCCAATATCGTGTTTCCTTATTCCATACATGCCAGAAAAACATGAAATTGCGAGTTGAAATCTCGGTTGCAAGTCGAGTGTGGTGACACGTAGAGCAACGTTGCACCGATATATATTTGAAGGGTAAGTAAGATCAGCTGATCAAAATCAATCTAATGCACCCGGCCCGAACATGCCGGATATCCAGATCATGATTTTGGCTCGTGAAACTCTAGAATTTAGTGTTTCTTTCCTTTGCTACCCAGACGTTGAAACACGTTTAATACGTATTTATTCGCTGCATATTCGAACTTCTCGCCGTGTTTGCTTGTTTGTTTGTGTGTGTGTGTGTGTGTGTGTGTGTGTGTGTGTGCGCGCGCGCGCGTGCGTGCGTGCGTGCGCGCGCGTCCGTGCGTGCGTGCGTGCGTAACTGCTATAAAACTTTGATGCAATAGCTTTTGTAGCACGGTTTCATTTAATTGAAACAGTGGTGACTTGATCTTATGATGCTAAAAAATATCATGCAACAAAGGTAAATGTGAGTTCACTTCAAAGTTGTAGTTTTTTTTTTTTTTTTTCCACAAACTGCATCCGAGCATAACCTCATCCTCCTGTGATACTTGCTTTGTCTAATGTGGTGTGGGTGCTAGTACCTAATAGTAAACACAACACGGCTAGTAATAATGGCAGTAAACATACTGCTCAAACGCTGTGTTTCGTGGATATTGGATGCCTTTGTTATACCAGCCGTGGTTCAAGTTCGTATTATTTTCAACACAAAGATACAGTCTACAGTGATGTTGTGGGCAGTGGACAAAAATCCCTAAAATGGACTTGGAAGCGTTACGCTGCGAAGCCCAAGGACGCGGGTTCTATTCCGTACCCCGGCAGCTGCATTAGATGGGGCGAGATACAGAAACTTCCATGCCCTTTGATTTGTGCACGTTGAAGAACTCCAGGTAGTTGAAATAATCCGTGATCTCCCACTACGTAGCACCGCTTAATCGCATTGTGCTTTTCGCTCATAAATCTCTAGCAATTATTGCTTCGTCATTTATACCTCGAAACACTCGCTGTATCCTATTTGAATCTATTCGCCATAGTCTGCAATGAAATTAGCACTTTTTACAGCGGGTACCTCATTTTGACATTCTTTTACAAGCACCTTAATGTCCCATTTCGTGCCATAATCAGCTGTTGTTTTTTTAATATGTATATAAGTCACTTCAGTCACTGTTCCTTTTGTTTTGACCGCTTCTCATCACCTCAATTGTCTTTGAGGTTTGATGTGATGTTTGTGCTGCACAGTTTGCCCGAGTTTGCTCCCAACCCTCTATACTGGTCAAAGCGGCTGGTGGGTTGTCCTTCCAGACACACGGAAAAACGAGACCTTTTGCCTGCTGATAAGATCTGAAGAAAAAAATGGCAATAGGCCTTTAGAATAGCTGCACCCTTCGTGCAGCTGTTCTGAAGCCAGGCACTAGAAGGGCACGCTCACAATGATGCGACAGAAAGAAGGCAGTGAAGGCAAGCCTAGTCTTGTCGTACATTCGCCATATTTCGTGTAGCTGTATACACATTTTGCGTTTCTTCGTTAAACTAATAATAACATTTGGCGTTTACATCCCCAAAACCACGATATGAGTGTGAGAGACGCCGTAGTAGAGGGCTCTGAAATTTCGACTACTGGGGTCTTTAAACGTGCAGCTAAATCTAAGTACACGGGCCTAAACATTTCGCCTCCAACGAAAATGCAGCCGCGAGGCCGGGACTCGATCCCGCGACCTACAGGTCTTCGTTAAAATACTGCTAGTCTAGTGGTATAGGTGCTCTACTGCTGACCCGCAGGTTGCGGGATCGAATCATGGCCGCCGCGGCGCATTTTCGATGGAGGCGAAAATGGTTTAGACCCGTGTGCTTAGATTTAGGTGCACGTTAAAGAACTCCAGGTGGTCGAAACTTCGAAGCCCTCCACTACGGCGTCTCTCATAATCTTTCGTCGGGTTTGGGACGTCAAACCCCAACAATTATTATTATTATTAAATACTGGTGCCATGCTAACAGGGTGATTTTTTTTCAGACAGTACATATCTTTTATAAAAAAACTCTATGACAGTCACGCTCCAGTAGTACTCTAGTTCGAGGCGGAAATTATCTGCCGCAACAAAAAATGCGTTGACGGGACATTAACAAAAACCCGTTAACTAATTTATTTATTGACTTGAGGCAGTGGTTTATATTAGAAATTGTAGTGCGTGCGCTTTATGTGTATACCCATTTTTCAGAAATCATGAAAGTTTACGTAACTCGAGATATTTATTGTGAAATTTAGGGGCGAAATCAAAACTGATCGTGTCCGGCACACAGAAACGCGGTTTTTCTGTACGTCAGACCGGAGCTGCCCGCGACAAGGGAGTGACGAGAATTTGAATGAAGGCGCGTCGTGGTCGTACCTTTCGTGAAACTGGCAAGTCATCTAACTGCGTCAGCGGATCGCCTTACCTTTGCATGTGGCGTTTGGTGCTCATTGTTTCTTTCGAGATGCGGCATCCGAAACGGCAGTAATATCAACCTTTTCTTTCTATGTTTACAGATAAGTACCACACATCGCACCCAAATAATAAGGTTTACTTGTGTATTTCTGAATGCTGCAGATTTTCATGATCACATTCTGCTTCGGCCCACTTCATTAAACATCATCACCTTCTTTTCACGTGTAGCTCCGAGCTTACGTAACAGAGAAGCGACGTTTCCTGCATGTCAGGCGCTATCAGTTTCGATTTCGTCCTTGAAAATTCAAGGATGAATATCACGAATTACGTGTAACTTTCGCGATTAAAAAAAATGTTATGCCATAAATTGGCACGCGATACAACTTTCTAATATAAACAACTACCTCCAGGTCAGGAATTAAAAGTTAATTAATGAGTTTTTGTTAATTAATCTCTTCATTGCCATTTTAGTTGCAGCAAAATATTCCTTTTGACATAGAGTGTGTGCGCGAAAAATCTTGAGCATGACTATATACAATTTTGATAAGAAATATGCGTTCTCTAAAAAAACATCCTTCTAATTGTACGGAGGGCATGCAGCGGAAACAGTTGCAGCTGGCTAAGGGAGTAACAGACCCTCAAAGTACAGCAAAGTTAATGAGTATCCTGGTTTTGTTCATTGCCATGACACTTCATGGAATCTGGTGTGTGAGCGCTGCCCTTGTCAGATTAAAAGGTGATCGATCTGTCTGTCATCATGTGTTATTTTTGTGCACTGACTATTTCAGGTTGCTTCAAGACTGCACATGAAGCTCTACAGCTGCATTTGACCAGGAAGCCTCCTTGGAAACTTCGTGTCTCGAGGTAGTCAAGACGTGTCCAAGAATTCGGAATAGCCACGCTTAAGGTGGTTGGCCGTGAGTGGTCTCGAATCAGTGCAACCTGTCTGTCCTTTTCGCCAGAATGCCACTGACCCTGACATGGTCTGGGAACACGACACTGCCAAGCTCATGCACGCAAGCTGTGTCACTATTGGGGTCCTGTATCTCAGATGACTACATGAGAATCCTGTACTACATGAGAACTACACATGTTGCATGTTTTTGCGCTGTATGCCACATAAAATATGTAATGGATGTCGCAAAGAAAGAAGTGCTTGATGGCTGGCCATGATCCTAATAAAAACTGACTGCTGCGGCTATGCTAAATGTGTTATGCGAGGTCTAGTATATTGCCGCATTTGACAGTAATGAATGATGTTAGCGAAAACTATGCTTTTCATATCCACTCATTCTGACAGTAATGTGTCTCGCTGTATTTCTGGACGGTGTTTTGTATTTCAGTTTGTACCGAACTCTCATACCACCGTAAATATAATTATTTATATATATCATACCTTATATATATAAGGCACTTGACACACAACGTACGTTTAGCATTAGCATAGTGCTAAAACGTACGTCGTGTGTCAAATGCCTTCCTACAGTATCAGGACCTTCGTGATCTTTTCTGTAGCTCTTATATTTAAGGGTCATTCCATGCCAAGTGTCCAGACGTGGCGCTCGCACATCGCAGCTTTTGCTGATAAAATTTGTGCCTTTTTCCTGTGCACATGGAGTATTGTGGCAAAACATTCTTGCTCGAAAAATTTTTGACGGTCTGGCACCCCTCGAATTTCGCTTCTATTTATTAAACTGTACCTAATAGAAAAATGTGTATAAAATCTATTTGTCTGTTGAGCTTCTACAACTGTGCTTGCGCTATCGCAGAGGTCTGTTTAGTTGTCCCATTCATTATTTCCGAATTTTGTTTTGAAGCTACGTAGCTTCAAAACTACAAAAATTTCAAAGTTCGTGAATTTTTCTTGAGCTATCTGGAACTCACCCAAACCAATATTAATAATAGCCTGATTTCCATGAAGTGTATTTTAGTACGAAATGTTAGGGGTAAAAAGACTTCAGATCTTTCCGAAAAAAATTGTGAAATTAGAGAAAATGTACGATTTGTGCATGTTTGACCATATTTTTCATACTGATGCGGTCAAAGTAAAAATCCTCGTCATGCGGCGTTTGATAAAAGACTTCATCGTTAAGTAATGAAAAAAGTCTTATCAAATCATTTTTTCTTTTAAGGAAGAAAATAATTTTTGAATTTGCCCTCCGAACGCGCAGTGCATTTCATTTTGTTGCCACTTCGCCGCAAAGCACGTGGTAGCCCTTGCAGCTGACACTCGTCACAGGCAGCGGCCAGATGCGAGATGTATGTCAGTGGCTCGTGAGTGGTCGAAAGTCTTGTCACGTTGATGTCAGGGCGACGAGTAATGAATTCGCGTTATACATGTGAGCTTGCTTGGCGGGCCCAATGGGAAGTATGGACGCCCGAGAGCAGCCTATGGCGTCGTTGGCACATTGTGCTAGAGGCCGTCTGTACAACACGTATACCCTGAGAAAGAAGTGTGTACAGTGTGCATTATTTCTTTCAGTATGTGTATGCTAGTTGTGCAGACGTCCCTCTAGGACATTGTGCCACGACTCCCATGCTGCTCTCGGGCGTCCCTACTTCCCATTGGGCCCGCCTAGCAAATGCTCATTGTAACACGCAAATTCATTACTCGTCGCCCTGACAGCGCGACAAGACTTTCGACCACTCACGAGCCGCTGACATACATCTCGCATCTGGCCGCTGCCTGTGACGAGTGTCAGCTGTAAGGCGACCACGTGCTTTGCGGCGAAGTGGCAGCAAATGAAATGCACTGCGCGATCGGAGGCCAAATTCAAAATTATTTTCCTTCCTAAAACAAAAAAATGATTTGATTAGACTTTCTTCGTACTTAACGATTGAAGTCTTCTATCAAACCCACATGACGA
>NW_023615423.1:0-60001 GCF_013339695.2 Rhipicephalus sanguineus
CGCGGCATTAATGCGAACTGCTTGGGAAACGCAGTCTCGAAAGCAGCATTTCAAACCTTTGATAGAGGGCGAACGATGTGGGGATTGAGGCTTGCCCATTGCCATTGCGCGGGTTTTTCGCCTATTTCTGCCATCCTCATGTCCGATCATGCCGCTCCCCTCCGCCGTCCTACGGCGCTGGGCGAGCGAGGGTGACGTTAAACCCCCTCACCCCGGCGCCGGATCTCGACGGTAGCGCTGCGTGCGAGTCTCGCGAGACGTTTTGCGCGGCGGGGGAGTCAGACTCTCTCTGGATCTCGTAGGGTAAGCACGCAATTTTCTTTCCTGTCCGTTGGCTCCTTTGTTTGGGCTCGCTCGGACGGAGTTCGCCAACGGTGCCTTGCGCCAGCGGCGAGCGCTTACCTTACGTTGTCCTTTTCCGAACGCTAGGCTGAAGAGCGGTGCGGTGCATTCGCGCGTGGTCTTACTACACCGAAACCGTACCTATCGAAGCCAACGCGAACGGAGTTTGCCCTTACTCGAGCGATCGGGCCCTGTGGTCGGAGATCGTAAGAGTACGCAGCATAGTCGCGAGGGTCCGTTTCCCTCAGCGGCGTGTCGCCGTGAGCCCTTTTGCCTGCGGGGATGTGCTAGCGGCACCCTTTGTGTTGTACTTTCGCCCGTAGCGTGGTTAAGCCTGTTTTGCTTCTCCCGCCGCCTTTGGGAGCGGGCGTTGTACTGCGTTTTGTGGTGTTGCCGCAGGCAATAAAGTGTTGCGGATTTCGAGAGCAGTACTGTGTACTTGCCGCGCTACGCTCGGCACCTTGTTTGCGCTCGAATGTACGTGTGCAGCGGCGTGCTAGTTCACGCGAGGCGACGGCAGACGCGGCCCTGTGGCTCGCTAAGTCCGAACCCACGCTAGTGGCCGTACTCCTGTGAGATACGTGCACACTACAACGATGCTCTATGAATAAAGAGCAATTTATCTTGCGATGCGCCCTGCAGTTTTGTTTTCATACAATAAAAACGATTCATTGACAAACCATCGGCATTCCACAGAAAAGCTGGCAGCGCCGTGTGGGCTGGCAACACTTCGCAGGGAACTAAACCACGTGACCAGTCACATGCGCCCACAAGCGTCTTCGCGTCGTTTTGCACTCACGCCAGTTCGCTGTTTTTGCATGTCGCTTCGCTTGCGAGCAGTGGTGTGTGCGATTTGCAACGCTGCCAAACGGACGCCAAGATGCCACCGCTACGCTGGCAACAGTACAGCGCTGCTTTCAAGAGGCAAGCGATCCTCTACGCAGAGTCGGAAAGCAACGTTGAAGCAGGGCGCAAGTTTGATGTGTCGGAAAAGTGCGTGAGGGAATGGAGAAAACAAAGGACCAAGATCTTCGCGTGCGCTGCTACACACCGTTCCTTTCGCGGGGCGAAGTCTGGACGATACCCTGCCGTTGAGGAGGCGGTTCGAGATTGGGTTCACAACCAGAGAAGCAAGAGCCTGAGTGTTTGCTACGATGATATTGAAGCAAAAGCACGTACTGTCAACGATGCCTGGTATGGACTGCCAATCGACATGGTCTGCACGGCGTTTTCCACGTTCGGCATCTCAGTACCACCGGCACCCATTCCGACGGCGAGCAGCAGCAGTAGCTCACACGATGGCAACGACCGCGACTGCGTCGTTCTCTCAAGCGACGACGAGTTGTAAGCTATGTTTCACGGGCAAACAAATGTTTCTTGGCATCACTCCCTCTTCTGAAAAACTTATTGGTGAGCTATGGCCGCAGCATGAGGCTGTGTTCGGAGTCAACTTTTTTTTCCCCTAGAAGGGGTTGCAAGTTGGGGGGTTGACTTATAATCGGAGTCGGCCTACTATAATCTGCAATATACGGTAATTTTCTGCACAATTTTCTATGGTTTCACTGCCCGCTTCTTCGTCTGTAACATGTCCTCTCTGTTTATTTCGTTCCTTTCCTTTCTGCAGGCTACAGCAACGACCCCGAGGCGACCTTGAAGGCCTGTCAGATTCTCCAGCGAGTGGTTGACACTGTCAGCACCCTGCTTCCCAGAGACATCCTTCAGAGGTGGGCGGCGCAGGGCGTTGCAAATTTTGAAAAGCCTGTTCTCTGAAACTACACGTTACTTGCAGCTACCATGTGTTCTGACGTGGGGAAATCAGAAAAAAAAAGAAGGAAATCTATTTACTGAAACGCATTTTCACATTGTAGGTCGCAACGTCAGTCTTTCCTTGTTGCCTTCATCGCTGTAGGTTCTTGTAGAAAGCTAGCCGGTTGAGGATTCATCAAGTTAGTCTGGAGTCCACCACTACCACAAGCCTCATAATGATATTGTGGTTGTGGCATATAAAACGCCAGAAGTTAATTTTGTTAAATATGCACAGGCACTAAGCTCACACTCTATTCACTGCTATGGGTCATTAGATATGCTCTTTGCCCTTTATTTCATCTGTGTTCTACATATTTAGTGGCCTTTGCCAGTGAATAAAAATTGGAGGCTTAACACTTGTTCTTTATACCATTCTAGGAGATTTTTTCTTTTTTTTTTGACTTTTTATTACAAATATGTGCAACCCACCAAGTCATAAGACAGCTAAGAATCGGCTTGCATGTGGTAATGTAGGGTATTTGTTAGGCTGTCATGCACCTTGCATGGTTTTCTTCGTGGCTTGATTTGGCGATTTCGTTTGCAGGTGCTACAACCTGTGTGTGGTCAAGGCTGGCAGTGCTGTCCCCAGCGAAAGGTCAAAGTTCATTGCCCTCATGACCCTGCTGCCTGTTGACCTCCTCACGAGGTTTGTTTGTTCCTCTCCCCACAAGTTCTTCTATGAGGGCAGATAGCTGTCTTCTTTTCCATTGAAGCTGTGAAGCTTTCAATAACTGCTAAAGGAGTCCTGTATTTTGTACGCTTCGCGAGTTGTTGCACTTGTGGTTGCATGTGTGGTTAATGTCACACGCAAGATAACGCAAGCTGTGCTAGTACAAACACTAGTTAAAATATCTTGACATTGCTCACGTAATGATTATTTAATTGTGAAATGGGCCTTCCTTTCACGGCCAGAATGAAAGAGAATAGCTGTGCAAATATCACGGTGTTCAATGCAATATGAATTTAATAGTGCCTTAGTAATGCAGTAGCAAATATAATCATGTAATGAGATATTTTTTTCGTGAATATAGCTGAAAACTACATTTACCAAAAGTTTTCAACTTTCTAGTTGAAAACTAAAACGGTTATTTGACGATATGACCAAGAAATTTACAATGATGTTTATTGAATGTCACCACGACAAAAAGAAACGAAGTGTCAATTGTCTAGAGAAAAAAAAATGCTTGGTAGCGGCTGCTAGGGTGTCCCCCCTGGATCCCCCAGCGGCTTAAACTCCTCATGACCTATGAATAAAATTCTTGGCTGACTGGCTGACTGCTGGGAGCCACTGCTATTGTCATCCTGTTATTGGCCAGGTTGGGGCAATTTATAGCTAGTCTGACTAGGCCAGAATTGTGCAACATTAATTGTGCCTTACGGAGTCCTCTTTCGCTTTGCAGCGAGGCACTGCTCAGTTCCCGGAGCTGCAAGAGCAGGCATTGCAGCGCACGGCCATCTTGTCCGCTCCCGGCACCACCCTGACCGTGCAGGGCTTCCGCACGGTCATGTCTGCGTTGCTACTACCACCACCTGGTGGTGGCAACATCGATGCCTGCGAGGTAGGCAAACCACCGAGTAATCTCTGATGAAGCTGGCTGTCAAATACGGTTGTTTTGTAAACGTTTGTACAACCAAGTGTCTTTGTAACAAATTGCTCAGGATCTTCGACATATCTTGCTGTACTAGTCACTTTGCTGTAAGGGTCATGCACTGTTGTGCTCACAATATAGCCCTTTTGCAAGGAATTTGTTATGCAAATCTTTTCAGTGTAGAAGCGTCCACCTTAGCACACTGCAGAAGATATGGGGTGTAGTGTGACATCTGTTGCAGCCCCTGCACGAAATTTAAAGCTTGAAATGCAAGTGGGAGTGTCATGAACAGCTGGAAAAATTGTCATCTTTGATACCAAACCTGACACACACACAAAAAAAAAGCAAAGTGCCACAGAAAGAAGACAACATGGAATGCTGGACTCTTTGGCACTACCTCTAAGGTAAGAGGGCGCTGAAGCATCTCGGAGGTGGTGGGCCTGGACCTATGTCATAAGGACAACCACTCTAGTCAGATGCTTAAGAAGGCGGGAGAGGCCCCACCCAGATGACCGAAGCACTGCCACCGATTGCCTCCACAAGTAAACAAATAGTCCTGCTTACAAGCTCGATGGCGGAGTTGCAGGCAGTCGTGCGTGCCCGTTTGTGTAAGCTCATATTCATCTGCCTTTGAAACGGAAATGTCGCTACCTTCTAAAGTTGTGCCTGACCATAGGTGAATGAGTCTTCTGCATAGGTGTTGTCCGTAGGTCATGGTATTGGGCTGCTAACAGGAAAGCGTTGCCATTACAGCCCTGTCGCTTTGCCAAGATTGCTTCAGTGTGCTTGATACTACTCGTAGCTAATTCAGCCAAAGTGAAATTTGATTACAGTTAAGTTTTTTTAAGGCTTAATGTGTCTTCATTGGAGCTCTGTTCTGTCTCTTTGCAGCTGCGCCTGGAGCGGTTGGCACCGGCTGGGCTGGCCTCGGGTCGCCACGCAGGCGCTCTCTGGTGCTGGGCCCTGTGGGAGTGTGCGCAGGTGTGCGTGCAGCAGAAGTTGCGCACTGCTCTGGGCAAGCCCCAGGAGACGTTCACTTCGGTCGAAGGGGCCCTCAAGGCCCTGCTGGCCGAGCCCCCACCCACGGGTATCCCTTCGCTCAAGAGGTGGGTCATGGTACCGGGCTGTTGTGCGGTCCTATGCAGTCTTTGCTGTGCAACTGACACTGTGATTGGATTCGACTTTTGACAGAAACTCTGCACTCGTGTTTCATATACGTAACTGAGAAAGGCAGTAGACCAGTTTTGCAATACCAAGTCGCCACTGTCATGGTGGTAGATTTTACCAGGCTGCAGGGCAACTGTTGTAAGAAACACCAGCGCATTTGTGCTGTGAAAAGCTTCAAAATTGAGTGTTCGGGATGAGTGGATAAAATGATTGTGTAGCAGACTTGCGGTAGAGAAGATGCATGCGCTCCTCATGTTTCCCTTGAAATTCTAAGGAATGATTCGCAATAATGTTTTCCATGTTGCTGTTTTCAATGCCAGCTTTTAGCCTGTTGTAACAGTCCGGCTGGAGGTTGGACCTGCATAACAGGACCTGCATAACGTGGATCAAAGATACACAGACGGAGATAGTCGGCGAGGAAGTGACGCTGGCCATTCTGACCCAATTTACTTGACAGAGTTATCAGAGGATAACATTTTCTTTGACAAATCACACCAGTGCGCACCGGAGCACCCAGGCGCTGCCTGCGATAATTGGTCGGAACTGCACACTGGGACACTCTGGTGTGCATCGGTGCGAATTGAAGTTGCCATAAGTGTACAGTAACCATTTTAGGTGCCATAGTGCACAGCATTCTTCCAACGTCTGCTAATTTCGGCGGGAGCATATCACGAGGAAGCAGCACATACATGGCCGCACCACAAGCCCAGTGGTGAGAATTACTGTTGTCAGTGCACTGGCAGGGTTTTGGGTGTGTTTTGAGTGTGACGTGACCGGTCTGTTCTGAACCTGATCTCCTGCAAGTCCATCACGTGCCCATGTGTCTGTTTGCAGGGTGCAGCTCCTTCTGGACTTTCTGGAGCAGCTGGACAAGTGTATGTACAATGCGTACGAGGGTAGTGCAGGCAGCCTGCCTGCGGCCCCCAAGGCGGTGCGCACCTTCTTCCGCACCAACCGGGCCACCTGCCTCGAGTGGCTGGCCCGGGTGCGGCCGCGGGCCGTACGCCTCGCCCTGCGCGCGGGACGACCCGCCGAGGCCCTGCGGCACACGGGAGCCCTGGCTGCCACTGCGCCCCAGGTGAGATGAGTGCCGTAGTCTGTGCACAGGCACATAAAATGTAGTTTGCCTAATTTACCTACCAAGGATTGGGGCTAGAACAGTGTGAAGCTGCTGCAGAGCGGGTTTTTAGCAGCGCAGCTGTTCTAAGTCAAGCCTGTGCCGTCTGCGTGTCTGACTGGTGTCGCACAAGCGCAGGTTTCCCCACCTCACCGCTAGGGGCACCCTTGATGATGCTCAGAATGATAATGAGGGTAGATGATGAGGATAATGCTCGTAATGATGAGGGTGGTAATGCATGTGATCTTGCTATACTATGTTACAACCGAAGAGAAAATGTCAGCTTTGCCCACTGCCATCACTGTGCTGCCCACAGAGAATTTGCTTAAATTAAGTACTCCATCCAGTAGCAATTACCCAGTTTCATGACGTCAAGGACTTCTCTAGTTGTTTCAGATAGTTGACTTTCCCATCCAGACACACGTTTGCGTCACTAGTTTTAAGTTGGAATCTTGAACGTCTTGGTAAATTTCATCAGGGATACTGACACCGCTGCTGTGCCACATGTAATGTTTCAGGTAGTAATGATGAATCTTTAATGTTTAATATTTATAGTATTTATATTAGCTGAAATACTGTACTGATAGTTTTGGTAGAAACCAGCTGGCATGGCTGTCTTTCGCAGGTGGAGGGGAGGTGCGCCACGGTTATGTGGATTGAGCTGATATTTTTTTATTTTTAATTTTATTTTATATACTGTTAGCATACATGCCAAAACAGGAGTTGCTCAACTGGGCACAAGTACACGAATTTCATAAGTCATTACAAAAATGAAACAAATTAAGTAAAAAAAACAACATTCAATGCGCACATTGCAGCAAACTCAGCAGAACACAAGTGAGCAGGTGAGTACAGTGCAGACCACTTATAACGTAACCGCATATAGTGCAGGACCGGTTATAATGCGGTCTTTTTCGACTCCCGTTCACCCTCCCATAGAACCGCATGTACAGTAGAATCTCGATGATACGAATCCCGCGGGGTCACGAAAAATATTCGTATTAGCCGAAATTCGTATCACCGAAACACATGTAAAACTAGCTAAATTAACAGTCAGAGGCAAACTCATTTTTAGGAACACATAAAAAAAACATTTATTTCTTGCAGAAAAAATCTCTAATGTCTTTCTGCTTCTTTTTTTTCGCGAAGTCACTCAGCAGACTTCTTTGAAATCCGTAAAAACGCGTGCACGTGTCGTCGCTGATTTCATCAGCGGCCATAGCACGCCTCAGGACGTCGAGCGCGTGCAGCGTTTCAGCCGCCGGTGGTGGTCCTTCACCATCGCCCTCGTCTATGTTGTCGCCATCATCGCTGGAAACGGCAACCTCGCATGTGGCCTCCTCAACAATATCCTCCACCGTGCGCGCACCACAAGTGGCGAGGTTGTCATCCGCCGTGCAGAAGTCTTCAGCTGTACACCCAGCATCAAGCAGTTCCCAACCCTCAATTGGCTCTTCCTGCTCTGAGGGCACCTCTTCGGAACTCCTGAAGAAGCCGCATTTCGCAAAGCAGTTTGCTATGGTAGTCGGCGTTACTCGATCCCAAGCCATAGCGATAAAATGGATGGCGTCCAGGAGGCTTATTCGCAGGTCGCCTTCGTGTTTTCTGTCAATATTGGCAAGTAGGCGGCGCACAAGAAGGCCCTTGAAATGATGCTTGAGGTTTTTTATTATTCCAGCGTCAAGCGGTTGCAGGTGCGTCGTCGTGTTCGCGGGCAAAAAGATCAGTTTGACGTTTTGGAGCGTTACTTGCCTCGGGTGGGCGGCGCACTGGTCAAGAATCAAAACAATCTTCCGATTCTTGCAGGCCATCCTTCTGTCAAGGAGCGACAGAAATTCTTCGAACAGGGCCGCCGTCATCCACGCCTTTTGTTTGCGCGATAGACGCACGGCAAATGGCTCTCGCGCTTGAAACACCGAGGCTTTTGGGATTTGCCAATTACCGTCAGCTTAAGTTTCTCCGACCCGTCGGCGTTACAGCACAAAAGCACCGTTATTCGCTCTTTGCTTTTCTTGCCTCCTTGGCACGCTTCGCCTTTTAAGCAAAGGCTCTTCTCAGGCTGAAGGTTAAAAAACAGGCCAGCCTCGTCTGCGTTAAAAACATCACGAGGCTCATACCCAGAGATGAGTGACTGCAGCTTCGCGAGCCAGTCGCTAACAACGGTCTCGTCAGCCTTCTTCGCTTCCCCACAGACGCTTTTGTAAACGAGACCGTGTCTCGTCTTGAAACGGTGCAGCCACCCACCTGAGGCCTGAAATCCGTCGATGCGCAGAGCAAGTGCGATCTCGTCGGCTTTCTCACGCAACACTTTGCCATCGATGTTCACACCAGCTGCAGTAACCTCCTTAAACCAGGTCAGAAGAGCTTCTTCAAGCTTCACGTGTTGGGCTGTCTTCGCTTGCCTCGCGTTGACGTTGAATGAAAGCACATTCTTCATTATTGAGTCCCGCTGTCCAACAATTGTGCTTAATGTCGACGTTGCGAGGCCTAGCTCCTTAGCCAACTCCGTGCGTTTTCTTTTGGGATCCTCATCGACCTTTCGAAGAATGTCCAGTTTCTCCTTAAAGGAGAGGGCTTTCCGCTTGCGAGACATAGCTTGCTGCCACTCGGCAAAAAAGGCACAATCACAACAAAGCAAGAACGCGGGCTCGAGCACAGCAACGACAACCACTCCGTCCGACGGCACACATAGAAGAAAGAAGCTCCCGCGGGCCGTGCCTCTCCCTCTCCGGCGTCTCCGCCTGCCGGCCTGCCTCCGCACCAAGAAAAACAAAACAAAAAAAAAAACGTGGCCAGCGCCATCTGTATCTTCAAGAGAAAGCAAAAGGCACACTCCGGCCTCCGATACACGCAGATCTTGGAGGCTGTCGCGCGCTGCTCGCCGGCGGCGCTGGCAACGTGCCAAACCGGCGGCGCCGCACGCATTCCAGCGCCGTAAGTGCACGTTGCTATCTTCCGTGGCCGTCGGTGGGGCCAACGTTGCGTTGGGTGGGGCGGCGTTTATTCGTATCAAACGACGCGGGTCAAAAATCAGTTCGTAACAACCGTACTCAAGCACGTTGTAAATTAATGGGCCTTGGCCGGGACCACAGAAAAATTCGTATCATCCCGAAATTCGTATTAGCCGTGATCGTATCATCGAGATTCTACTGTATACGCATACCGCTTATTGTGCAGTCCCCCAAGATGAAATACCGTTTATAATGCGGTTGCGGGAAAATATTTCTGACAAACGCGGTAGCGAGTGCGGTTCTCAAAGGAGGTACGCCGCTGGGGAGGGAGCGACGAGGTCGTTACGAAGGGCGAGGGCACGCACAGTGAACGAACGAGGGGCGGAGGGAGGAAAAAGACCGCGGCAGCGCTGTGCGGGCTCGCCGAGTGGGGAAGGATGGTGGTTGCCTAGGCGACGGAGTAGCCTAGGCGACGGAGTAGCCTTTGCGCCGGCGGCGGCAAGGCTCCGCGGCTGCTTGCCGGCAGCGCGTTACACGTGGAACGTACGAGCGCGTCCTCATCAAGTGCGCTTTAAAGTGAGTTTCCTGTCGGGAAAAGCGTCGTCGTTATCACACTTGCTACAGATATCGCGTTTGCGACCTCGTCCGCAAATTGAAAAGTTTTGCGGCTTCATGACGCGAGCTTTCGCCTTTTCTGCCAGTGCGCGGACTTAAACGAGCTTGGCGGGCTTTTGTCGCCGTTGATCTCCTGGCCGCGAACACAAACTTCGTATCACGCGCGCTGTTCTTAAGTTAGTGCTTGAGTGCGATCTTTTCGACGTCCGATCTTCATGTTGTCTTGGACAAACTTCCCACGACAACATGCTGAACGGCACGCTAGGCCTGATCAGCGTTGGTTGCTTTTCGGTAGCGGTCGCGGGCGATAAAAGTTGCGGTTTGGTGCGGAATCAACGAAACTTTTTGCGATGGCTGCACTTGAAGGGAAGAGAATCATATAGTTAATGAAAACGAGGGCATGGTTGGCACATGCAACTCTCGAATTGTGGTTCCGGATTCGATTGCAATGTCTTGGACATCGCGTGCGCGCCCGTGAAATCGAACGATCGGTACCGCTCAGCACGTGAAATTTCGGTCGCGATTCGACATGGTTTTGTGTAATGCGCATACCTCGAGGTGGCCTGAAACGTAGTCGGCGAATTTCCGCGATGGCACTTTGTTTTGTTTGCTTTTTTCCCCTGTGTTCATTTCGTTGGCAATGCAGGTCTTTGGCGGTTAATTTTTGAACATTCGGACATTTAAGTGGTTGTAAGCGCCCCAAATCGCATATGTCGATTATCGGACACGCGAGGCTACATGCTCAACACGTTTTGCGCAAGTGCAGCCTTTGAAGAAGGTTGTTTTGGTTATAGTGCGGTACCGCTTATAGTGCGGATATTCGCGACTCCGGCGACTTACGTTATAAGCGGTCTATACTGTACATGTTCATAGCTCAGTACAACATTTGAAACCAGCATCCAAAAAAAAAAAAGAAAGAAAAAAAAAAGTGCATTTAATTCAACAATGCACCTTCGAAATCTTTAACATTGTTACACAGTACAACATCATTTCGCAACTTGTTCCATGTGTCAACAGCGGATACAATGAAAGAATTCTTGAACGATTTTGTGTTATACTTCAACGGTTTAATGTGTTTGGTGTGCTTTGTTCGTGAATGCGACGTGTCGAGAGTGAAAACTTTTGTTATCTCTGTTTTGTAAATGCCATGGAATATCTGAAAAAAGAATTTCATGCTGTTGATGTTCATTCTTTCGAACAATGTAAGAATATGAGCCTTTGTTCTTAGGCTCGTTACGGACTGCGTTCTTCGGTAGGAATTAAAAATAAATCTTAAGGCTCTATTTTGAACTCGTTCACATTTAGCTATGTTATTTTGCGTATATGGTTTCCATATCGGGCACGCATATTCCAGCAACGGAAGTACTGTGGTTTTATATGCTGTAAGTTTTACTTCAGGTGTCGCGTCACCAAGCCTCCGACGAAGCATCCAAAGCTTTTTTTGCGAATTATCACATACATAGTCGACATGGCGGTTCCAGTTCAAGCTATCTGTGACGTAAACACCCAGGTATTTATATTCTGACACACGGCAGAGCGGTTCGTCATGTATGACGTAACGAAATAAGAGAGGCTTGGTTTTTCTTGTAATCGGCATAAAAACTGTTTTGCTTGGGTTCAACTCCATTTGCCATTTTTTGCACCAAGAGCCTATCATGCCCAGATGTTCATTAAGCTTTTCCTGGTCGTAGTTCGATTCTGCCTTTGAGTAGATGACTGTGTCGTCCGCATAGTGCTTAATGAAAACATCGGGCGAGAAGCCGCTGTTCATATCATTGATATACAGTAAGAACAGTAGTGGCCCTATGACAGAGCCCTGCGGAACTCTTGAACCTACCGACCGTCTCGTGCTAATTGTGCCTTTAATGCAAACCACTTGCTCTCTGTTTGTCAAATAAGCCGTTATCCAATTTATGAGCTCATCATTCTGCAGGATCGTGTTAAGTTTATGAAGCAATTTTGGATGTGGTATTTTGTCGAACGCTTTTCTGAAATCAAGGAAAATAATGTCAGCTTGCCCTCTGTCATCTAAGACCTGATTAATGAAATGTGTTACCTCGGTAAGAATCGTCACAGTCGAGAAACCTCGCCTGAAACCATGTTGTTGCTCTCCCATTAGTTTGTGCTCTTCGAGAAATTCTGTTAACTGCTTAGTAAGTACATGCTCCAGTGTTTTACAGCATGTGCTTGTCAAAGACACAGGCCTGTAGTTGTTTACGCAGTCTTTAGCACCTCCTTTATGAATCGGTACGACCTTAGCACATTTCCAATCATTAGGAACCTCTCCGTCACGCAAAGATTTGTTAAATATATCAGTGAGATAATAAGAGCACCATTCAGCATACCTTTTTAAAAAGACATTCGGAATGCCATCTAAGCCAGTTGATTTCTTCTCATCAAGATTTAGAAGAAGGTTACAAATGCCTTCCTTAGTAACCACAATATCAGTTATTGGCGAGGCAGGACAACCTAAACTGAATTCCGGCAATATACCATCATCGTTCGTAAAAACCGATTCGAAATAATCATTGAAAGTACAAGCTAATTGAAAACTATCCATAACAGTGCCGTTTTCGTTAGTTAAGTACACAGCATTGGATTTTTCTTTCGATAAATATCGCCAAAATTTCTGCGGTGCTGTTTTAATAAACTGCGTTAAAGATTCATTCATGTATCGCTTCTTTGCGTCAGCCAACTCAGCTTTGAACGACAAAGAGAGCGTCGTGACGTCAGCCGACCTCAGACTTTGTTTACTATTTTTTCGTTTTGCCCGCATGCGCCTTAAATCACGCTTCATGTGAATAATTTTTTGCGAAACCCACGAATTCATTCTCTGAACCTTTTTTTTTCGTTCAGGTATATATCGTTTTATTAGTGTGTGTACCGTTTCTTTAAACCTTATCCACGCATCATCAACCGTTGAACTATCAGATACAGCAATGCGCTTAAAATCTTCATAGTCAACGTCAAAGAAGTCCAGAATTGAAACATCATCAGCTCTAGAGTAATCGGGTACCAGTACAGACTTTGTGGCTCGCGCTTCATGACGCATTCCTAATAGCTGAAGAATCACCATACTGTGATCTGAAATACCCTCCATCACCTCACAAGTGTACATTTGTGCAGCCAGTGATGGACTCAAAAATACAAGATCAAGTAGAGAGCCACCCTTTTCGTGTACCCGTGTGTATCCCTGTACAACTTGAACCATATTGAGCGAGAACACCACATCTAGTAGTGCCCGGGATGGTAATACATCAACTTGACCTGCCTTATACTCCACCCAGTCAATGTACGGAGGATTAAAATCACCGGCCATTACAATTTTTCTTTTTGAATTCTGAAATTCGCTTTGTAAAAAGTCATTGAAAGATAGCATGTAGTCTTCCGATGAATCGGGAGGACGATACACTGCAATGAATGATTGTGATTCTTAGTTTGTGATCGATATAGACGCGTGCACTTACAGCCTCACTGTCTGACAGTTTTCACGGTGTAGAACTGGCTGAATTTACTTCGTTCTTTTCTTCGCGTCTGTTATGTTGCTGGTGCTGTAATGAATGCCAAATAAATTGATTGATTTGAGTTACATTCCTGTATTTAATACTTTCATCTGCAAAAGAGTAGTGTGTGGCAGTAGAGCAGAGCAAGGTAGCCCGAAAAATCAGACGGTCACTGTACACAGCTTTAGCATTTTATTTTTGCATGCACAATATGGCAACAGATGAGCCAAGTAAAAGGTTTCGCTCTTTACTCATAAGCTGTGTGCCATGCTTACGCATGATTATGAATGAAGGTTGTCTGTAAGATCAGTAGTGACTTTCAAATTTCTTTTTTTGTCCTTCTTTCAGGGCTTGGGAGCAGTGGTTCGTGATGCAGCCACCTCGCTGGTGCAGCTGCGCTGCCCCGAAGCCATCTGGGGCCTGTACGCCTGGGGCAAGGAGATCCTGGGACAGCGCATGCCCTGGCTGCGCGCGGCTGCTGCTCATGCTGCTGGCAGGTGGGTGGGCGCTTCCGGCTACATCTCCCTGACATGCAGATTTGAATGTCTTCGTTTGTTTTATTTTTTGAAGCTGACGACATCAGACTGCCCAGACATGCAGATTTGAATGTCTTTGTTTGTTTTATTTTTTGGAGCTGATTACATAAGACTGCCCAGACGTGCAGATTTGAATGTCTTCGTTTGTTTTATTTTTTGGAGCTGATGACATAAGACTGCAGGCATCGTAACAGCAAGTGAGGGAGGTGGTTGGATGAGGTGGAGAGACAAGGTGCGGCCAATCACTTCACTGTCTCCACAAGACCATCTTTCTTATCAGTCCATCAATCAGTTTAATATTCATAACAAAATAAAGTACAGTGCGTCGCATTTATAGAGTTGGTACACCAGAATGACTGAAATCCACAGAAGTAGCTGCTAAGCACATCGATCTTTCTCGGCTGTCTGGCGCTGTATGGTGTTCCAGATGGTGGTCCGGTGCGCTTACATGGGCGCTTGAATGGTCTTCTGCAAGTTGATGAAAGCAGTATTTCATGAATTGCTGCTTCGTCTGAAAGACGTTGCTTGTGAGAAACAAAAATTGTTGCCACATAGTGGTGACTGTGTCCAGGCAAGAACACAATGAGGCATTGGCAAGCAATAAACCATTACTCTTTAGTGGACAATCTCGTGCCCAGACCAAACTCGCTCATTGCAGCGGCAGTCACGGTGGCCGGCGCCTGTTGAATCGAGATGCCGTGCACTGGCCGGCCCGTTACTCATACCTGCATCACCTAACATCTTAGGCATGGTGTTAGCGAGCAAGTACATTCGCGAACATACTAAAAACACCTAGACGCATGTGCCCAGAATTTATGTAGTGAGCCCACCTTTTCAAAAGACATGCATTATCTGATCGCCAGCACATAGTTGCATACCAACAAAAAAGTGACGGCAAGAGTACACAGACAACACAGGAACACGAATGGCAGTGTCACTCTTTCTCGTTGAGTTGGCCAAGTTAGTGTACGTGGACGCAGGCAGAGTCTTAATCATGGGAAAGTGCACTGTGAGACATTAAAAGTTGCAATCGTCCCTGTATATTAACTCTATGCAGCCTGCGGTGATGCCGCAATGCTGTTCAAGTAATGGTGCATTTCCAATTTTATCGGTCAACAGTGTAGTAAGTGTTGCAAAAAATGCACGGTATCCACGGTTCTCTGACGTTTGCAGCCATTTTGCTTGCGCTGTTTCGTTGAGAACTTTGCCTCTTTCGTTTCTCTTCCTTCCAGATATGAGTCTGCCGCTGACGAGTATGCAGCCATCCTCAAGGACGAAGCGCAGGCGTCGAAGGAGATTCGGCCATTCTTGCTCAACCAGGCAAGTCTTGGCAACCCTGCATTGTTGATATGGCTTCCTGGCAGAGAGGATAATCACCATTTTATGATTAACAGAGACAAGATGGCAGCTTCTCAGTAGTGACCGTTTTCGCCCTATCTCTCGACAACTTGAACATGAGCGGACTGTTGTTGACAAGTGTAGAAGATTATTTCTTTCCTGTTTATGGTTTGTTGAGGAATAGTTTGACAGGAAAATACTGATGGTTTAAGAAACTCGAGAAAATTTCAGGATAGATGACCAGGGCTCTTTGATAGTATAGACCAGTACACCCAACAGCAAACGATTACAGGATGTTGGCTCCACAAGAAATACGAATTTCTACTCTATTAGTGCATAATGCTTCTAATCTAGCTTGTGACTGTATAGGTTGCAATTTCAGCCTCAGGCTGGAATATTTATTTAGAGGTCATGTTCCCCGACAAAGCAGTAATATATAGCTTTCTCGAGCATCTTGTGTCCCGCAAACTTTTGCTGTTGGATGTACTGTTGTTACTCTAGCATTGGAGGGTGTGTCAGTCAGCACTCAGGAGGGCTTAGTGGCCTGCAAAAGCAAGCATCGCCTTCCGTATCTTGTCACACTTGGGCCGTCGGGGAGTCGTCATAGTGTACTGTTAGGTTGACAATGTTTATTGTATCTTGGATGCCATGTCACTGACCGCAACTGCATTCCGGTGGCTACAGTGTTGTTTTCATAACTTGACTGTGTGACAACTGTCGTAGCGGGTGAGGACGTCCATCCATGACAACGTTTGTCATATCTTGGACGCCATGTCACTTACCGCAACTGCATTCTAGTAGCTAGAGGGTTATTTTCATAACTTGACTGTGTGACAACTGTCGTAGCGGGTGAGGACATCCATCCATGATGGGGAGGTAGGCGGCGCCCTCTCTGCACAGTGTAGGCAGACTGTGTGTGCGCCCACTGGTGTGAGCGGTTGTTGAAGCTTTGCACATAATACTAAACCTGACAGTAGTACCTCGACTTGGGCGAGTTGGTTTATACTCGGAGAAATGCAGCGTGACTTATACAAAGACAGGAGACACAGATACACACAGATGCCGGTTCTTTATGTCTATCTGTGTCTCCTTTCTGTGTCTAAGTCGCGCTGCATTTCTTCGAGAAACCTCACAAGTGTTTGCCGTGCTGCTTTTCTAATCCTGCTACTGTATCTTAAATTGTTTCCTTAGATCCTGGACTGTCACATGAAGTTGGCCGACTGGAACGAAGCACTCAAGTGGGTAGAGGATTCTCGGCATGCACCAGTCAACGGCTGTGTCAACAAGACCAGTACCCGCATGTCCTCCATCGCCCAGCACATCAGGTAGCACATCATCAGCTTCACAGGACATGTGCGTGCTACTACACTAGAAACCCGCTTATACGTTCCTCGCTTTGGCTCCCAGCAGAGAATGCACAATCACCTATCATATTAACTCGAACCTAATACGCTCCTTTTTTTTATGATAAAACGAATCCAAAAATTTTCTGCATGTTAGAATCAAGCAGATCTTATTCTGTTTGCCTTGCAACAGCAAACGAAGTTACCTTTGCCTCACACAATACACAGACATAGTGCTTACAATGTATAGATTTTTCCTGTTTTAGTCACTGTCACTAAGTTTGTTTCCAAATTACTCACAATGTTCACTACTGCTATTACTACCAATATTAATTGCATCTCTCCTATTACATAGTGCCGTCATTTTCTTAGTAAGCATTATCCAATTTCTCAATTTTCATCCTCCTTTTATGTATTTGCCTAAGACGGCTCGAAGGTGAGAGTCATCTTCTTTTTTCTTTGTGATTGGCCCACATTTGACCAAGCGACGATGTCATGTGATAGTGCCATCACGCGACGTCGCGGTGACATCGTTATAACGACGTCACATGACGGCATGATGACGTCATCGCATCATTTTTTTTCATCGCTCGTGTTGATGCTGACACTGACGGTCAATTTTCTCATTTGATGAGGCATATGAGCCTTAATAAATAAGTAAAAACTCGCAGGGTTCCTTTTTCACTGAGGGCAACTCGAAGGTGAAGACCATCTTCTTTTCCTTCTCAGTCGATGTATTGACCCTCCCCCTGCAGTATCGAAGTCATTGCAAGCTTTTCTGCACTTCACCCGGTCGTGCACTGCCTCAGTGATCGGCCCACCTTTGACCAAGTGACGATGTCATGTTACGACGTGGTCATGTGATGTCATAGTGACGCCATAATGACATCACAATTTTTGGCGATCTGTGACGTCATGATGGTGTCATCACGTGATGATGATATTTTGCATCACTCGTGTTATGCCGCTGATGGTCAATTTTCACGTCTGATGAGGCACCTAAGGCTTTCACCTGAATAAATAAACCTGCAGGTCGCTACTGAGCACAGACCCCGTCGAGAGCCCATCCTGCCCGCGAGACATGTGGGACGCCGAGCAGCAGCTGCTCTTGGCCCAACACCGGGCGACAATGCCCGGCTGCTGTCGCGACATCAACGCATCGGAGGAGTCGGCCACCGCGCTGCTGCAGCTGTGCACCATCCAGTGGCCACCACAGGTGGACCCCGCCCTGCTGGCTCTGGTGCGCCGGGTGCCACCGGTGATTGGCGAGCCTCTGTCGCCCGCGCAGCATGACTGCAGCGCCATCAGCGAGGCCCTCACGTGGAGTCACGCCGAGCCCATTGAAGGGTGAGTTGCGACGTGTTTGGTATAGCGTATCTGAACAAGAAAAATAATTCAGGAGCCCTTCTTGTATCGGTAAACTGGGGGAAATCGAAGCTTTACATGTGCATGCCTCGCGTATTTCTTTCTTTCTGTCTTTCTTTATGTCCTGACAGAAGCGAAACGACTGATTGGTTGGAGGTGTGGTGTGAAGGCACGCTTATGCAGTTGGCATCATGCCTAATGATTCATGTTCCTGTCTTCTTTTCACGTGGTTTCTCGTTTGCCAAGCATCTTCTTGGTGGAAGTACACTGCTTTAGGTGTATTGTGAAAGGGAGATTTGCTAGTAGAAGGGAAATTGTTTTTCTCATTAAATTGTCCCTACCATTGCCAACAATGCTAAAGTCAAGCGCAAGAGACATTGCACGTCCTCTTTCACACTGTTTTCAAGCTTTAAAGGAGTACTGACACGAATTTCAAATATTTTTGGATTGTCGCTCTAAGTAAAAACGCTGGTGTTGAGAACCCTAAAAAGAGTATCGTGGTGCCTGGGAATGCATCAAATATATTTTTAATACTGCTTTCGGTTTCAATATCGAAGGGGTGATTTCTCAGTGACGTGTCATTGCTGTGTCATGTCACAGAGAGACAGCAACTTGCGAGTCACGACATACTAGCAGCAGATCCGTCACCTGCTCGTGGTACACGTAAACAACCGTGAGTGAAATATCGTCCTGTGACCCCGACAGTGATTCCTGCTCGCGATTTATTTATTTATTTATTTATTTATTTATTTATTCAAATATACTTACAGGCTCAACGGGGCATTGTGCGAGGGGAACATCAATTATTTGTACATGGCTACACAGAACTTAAAGGGGCCTGCAACACCTTTCTTTGTTATATTGGAATAGTCCCATTTTGACGTATGACTCTTCACGAGCCATATGCCGCAAAAATTTTTCGAATCCGTCAAGTCTAAGTGGTGTTACCAAATTATAGAGATCACGTTCCGCAGCTTTCTCTCTCAACTCACGCAGCGAGCGCGCTGAAAGCTCGCGCGGCGTGAGGGGAGGGAGGGAGGGCGGAGGTGCGAGGAGGCGACGTCAGCGCCGGCGGCATTTTTTCATTTTTTTCTCTCTGGCGTCTCGGCGCAACCACGTGGTCTGTGCCGCCACTTCCGGTCGGCTGGGCGTCGTTCGTCGAGCGGAGTCGATCGCGCTGTTATCGCGCGTGCTTTGAAAAGCGCGTCGGTTTGGTAATGTTTGGGTGTGCACCTCGAACGCCGTAGGTTTTCATCGCTCTGCCAACCATGGAAGCAAAACGCGCGCTCGTTTGGAACGAATGACAGCTGAGATCGGTTTCGGCCCATACTCCGATACACCGCCTCGTAAGACGGCACTGGCAGACGCCCGAAGCGCCGCCATTACCGGACGCCAGCATTGTTATCGGAGACACGCTGCGCCTGTGCCTCGGTCGGTCGTTGAGAAACGTGCCAACGATGCAGTTCCAGCTGAGAGGCAACACTCGAACGGTGCCACTCTCGACGCAAACCGGCGATGGTCAAAAGCACAGAATATTACGTTTTCGGCACTGCGCATGGCGAAGAAAACGGAACCACGCAACTACGAGCAGACGAGCTGTCGGTGAGACCGGAAGTGCTAAAATAATGTTTGTTCGGTGTTTTTAACGCGATAACAGAATATAAACACCACATATTATCTACTTATTGAACTCAAATTAACAAAGAAAGTAATAAAGAGGGTGTATCGTGATTATAACATCAGCCAATGGGAACTGCCGACAATCGCGTCATATTTTGCGGACTAATACATCATTTGTCGAGAGAAGGGGAGCGATTTTCAGCTGACTTTGAGAAATTTATTGTAAATCCAGACCGTGCGCATCGCTAAAATATTGCTGGCGTTGTCTCGGGAGCCTCGACTACCGATCGGCAGCGCTTTTTGAGCATGCTCGAAAAGTGTTGCAGGGCCCCTTAAATAATAATGCAATGCAGGACGCAGAGTTCACGAACTCAGTGGAACTGTATTGACTCGTCTGGATAATTTCCATCGCGGTGGGGTGGCTTGCTATGCTAAGCGATGCAAGCTTTAAATCAAAGTAAAATATTTTATACGTGTTGTCTCACCAGTGTGTCAAGAGTGTTAACACGCATACCAAGGAACGAAAACATCCCTTTTACATAGCAGTAGGGTGATGTTGGGCGATTTGGTGCAAGTTCGTGCAAATATTTGTGGCACAGCTGAGACAAGCAGAAAAAAGAGAAGATAGGATAGGGCACAATGTTCAAAATCGTGTCAGTACTCCTTAAACTGCATCACTAACTCCACCAGAAAATTGCTTTCTTAGCGCGTTGCCTTGGTGTTGATACTCTGTTCTTCATGTCCTGTTTGTTTGTGCCCGTCGCAGGTTCCTGTTGGCGGGGGCTCGTCTGGCCCGCAAGCAGCACAACTTGCGACTGGCCGAACGGTGGCTCCTGCGAGAGGCCGGCAGTGACGAGGAGGGCTCTTCCCTGACCACGCTGGCCGACGACGGCGCCCCCCTGGCCGTCCTGAGGGGAGGCCGCCAAGTTGCTGCACGCTCGGGGAGAGCTGGCCGAGGGTGCGAGGATCATGGCCCGTGTGGCCTGGACGCACGCCACCAGTCTCGAAGACTCGGAGCTAGTTGCCAGGTATCGTTAGGGCAGGATCTGCTTTCCTCTTAGTTGGGGAAGTTGGCTGGTGCTTTCCTGTTCAACCTGCGTAAGGGTGGGGTAGCTGACAGTTGTGCAGTTATGGTTCAAAGCCGAGTTCCTTGAGAGTCATCATCAGCCTGACTATGCCCCAAAGGCCTCCACCGCGTTTCGCCAATCAACCCTGTCCCGTGCTTGCTGCGGTCACGTTATCCCCGCAAACTTCTTAATCTCAACGCCCACCTAACTATCTGTCCCCCTCGCGCGTTTGCCTTCTCTCGGAATCCAGTCTGTTACTCTTAATGACCAGCGGCTATCTCGCCTACGCTCTACATGCCCTGGCCATGCCCATTTTCGCATCAATTTCGACTAAGATGTCCTTCGCACACAGTTGTTCGCTGAACCACTCTGCTCTCTTTTGCCCCTTGAGCTCTTTGAGAGTATGATGCACCTGCCAAGTCTCCCGGTACCCTGGAGACTCCCAGATTTTTGAACGTTTCTCCCGGTTGTACGGGTCATAGGAAAATCTCCCGGAAATCCAGTTTGCCCCGCGCGTCCAGTGCACTGCGCGCCCCGTGCGTCACGGTGACGCGAGGTGGGACGTTTCGCGTACAGATGCGCTACATGCAATTTAAAAGTGATCCTAAATGTGTTATAGGTTATATCAGCCGTTAATATTTCGTAGATGATGCGTTTGTTTACACACAAATCTATCCCACAAGTTATCTCGCCTTCAAATTTTGTGTCACTACTGCTTTAAGTGGAAAGCCCAGAACTTAAAGGGTAGCCGTTACCGATGTCTGTCGAGATAGCGCGTTCGCCAGCGGTTGTGACCATCCCCGTCTCAACGGCGCCCCTTATGGTCCCTTGCCCAACGAAATAACTGGTAAGCAAGCGACGACAGGCGTGCACGCGGAGCGATGTTGTCGCATGTGCCCTTCGCGCGACGGTGACGGCCGGGTTGTTTCATCTCTGCTTCAACCGCGTTCGTCCCTAGCGCTAGCGCGCATTTACGCGCACGTGAAACAGACGATGCGTAAGCGATGTTATCGGTTTGGACTCTGTACAGATCAGCGGCGACCGCAAAATCCCGCTGACAGTGTCCATATAATTCGAGAGTAGATCCGAGAGTAGATCTCTCAGATTCCGTTTCTCCAAACTTGGCAGGTATGATGATGAATAATTAACGGCACCAAATTCTGTAAGCTTTGTTCCGCGTGAACACACTTGCGTTGTGTGCACTCAAAGAAAGGTACAAACCGAGAGCTGTTTGGTGCATGGAGACTCTGTTTCAAGCATCGGTTATTCAGAAAGTTGGTGTTAATGTGCCTTGTTTAGCTGGATTTTACTTTTAATATGCCTAATTGGAACGTGGGAGCTAACTTTAGGGTTTTAGAAATGTGCTTTTCTTTCATAAAATTTTGCACTTGGTTGCACCTCAGGAAGCCCCGTTTATGCCTTGTATCATGTTCTGCTAAAGCACACCGGGTCTGCCACCAAACAGCGGCGTTTCATGTTTTTTGTTCCCCGCTGTCATTACCTTGTTTTCTGTCAGGATTTTGCCTCATAAAATGAACTTGTTTGAATAGGACACTGTTGATATATCTCTCAGCCTACTTTTGCTCTTTTCAGAAGGTACTTGCTGTTGGGCTAGTTGGCTGATACTGTGCACTGGACCATAAACTTTGTTCACTTAGCTCAAAACAGGACTTTGAGCAGGGAAAAAGTTTTTACACTAGAATTTTGGTGATATGGACCCGGCTGATGCGAATTTGTGAAATTCCCACCCGAATTCATTGTATCCTTTGGGCGAAAATTCGGGTGTTCCGAACATTTTTCCACGTCGCGACGAGTGATACGAACTTGGGTACCTAAACCGTCGAGCAACAGCTGACAGCAGCGCACTATGGAAGCACCGAAAGTATGAGTGGCCAGCACACACAGAACCTAAACTGTGTTTATCGTTCGACGCGATCATGTATGGTGACGACAAAAATACTGAAGTACCCGCTCATCCAGTGCTCACCGAGTCAAAGCGATGCTGCTTGCCGCAGCTGCTGCGGATGAAACTGCGGTAGTCGCAATCATAGATAGCAGCAACGTAGTTCACAAGGCACATGCACGGCCAGCGCACACGAATTGAAAACAGAACTGCCATTTGCTGCAACTGCTATGCATGAAACTACAGTCACTGTTGGCGCGATCATCGATAGAAACTACGCAGCTCCGAAGGTATGTGGCTAACGCAGCGGTAGATTAGAAGCAATAAAGTCGTAAAAAGGCACAAAACGTTTCGATGTTCCTATCTGTTGCTTATGTCTGTGGTAGAGCAGACTTCCGCACATAGCTTTCAGTTGGCCTCTAGTGAAGCTTTTACACGCACGTTGGTGGCAGCTGCCGTCCCTTATTGGTCCTTTTGCATGTGTCCCAGAAAGACATACGTGAGTTCTTTCTATGGAAACAGATTTTTTTTCTGCGGATATCGTAACTTGGAAATGGACTTTGCAAGTTTCTTGGTGATACGAAATTTTGGTTGATACGAATATTTTTGCTCCCCCCTGAGGTTCGTATCGCCAAGATTCTTACTGTACATAGCCTAAGCACCTTGTGAGAGATAGGGGAGTGAGGAGTGCGCGTGTGTTGGATGTGGGTCTCGGAGGCTGTGTGTGGTTCATGGGAGGAGTGCGCGTGTGTTGGGTGCGGGTCTCGGAGGCTGTGTGTGGTTGATGGGAGAGGAACAAGATGGCGCGAGTGTCGGGTGAGCAGCGAGGGGGCGCGCGGGAATACGGGAGGAGGGAGAGAGGGTACGAGACGGAGGTCGGACATGTTGGATATGTGGCGCGGGGAATAAAGTGTGTGTAGTGAACGTGGTTGTGGATCGTCAAGTATATCGTCGAATCTGACAACCTTGTTCCAATTAAACTAGAAAGTTAGCTCTCACCTCGCTCTTTTTCCCTCCTTTTTACGTTTTTTTGTATAAAGTGTCCATAGTTTAATGGCAGCAGTGCACCCGCTGTTCTGTTGGGAATCTGGAGCATCAAGTTTTCCTTTTGGTGTGCCCAGGTCCCTGTTGACATTGGCCAAGTGGCTGCAGGCAGAACCGCCGACGGTCGAGCCACTTCTCGGGGATGGACTGCGCAACGGCCATGTTGACGGCTTGGCGGCCGCCTTCTCGTGTGGCTTCTCGTTGTCCGGCCATCAGCGCAACTGCTCTGCACCTCCTCCCCAGCTGCAACCCCTGGACGGCCTGCTGAGCAGCTCGGAGATGTCCATGGGGTCCCTGCTGCGGCACAGCCTGTCCCTCTGCCCAACCCTGCCCAAGGCGTGGGCCACCTACGCGGGCTGGTGCTATCGCTGGGGTCGCAAGGTCATCGATGCACCCAGGTTGGTTGCTTATCTGTCTCGTACGCCATAGCGCATACACTCGTACCTCGTTATACAGTTGACTCTCGGTTAATAGGAATCTCTTAAATGGAATTGCTGCTTAAGGGGGGGCGCGCCTTTCGTATCGCGAAAAATGGCATAAAATCGATTTTTTTTTAAATCGCATTTTCAGTTTCTGTAGAACCTTTTCTATCAGATTCCAAAATATCTTCACCAAAAACCACGTAGAAGTGCTTTAAAAAATTTGTTACGCCTGCCACGGTGGCGAAAGTTATTGCGGAAATCGCAAAAGAACACTGATTTTCAAAAAATAATAGCTCCGCAACGGCGCCACCGTTCACCGATATTTTGGTCTCGTCGGAACGAGCATTTCTCCGTCTTGAATTCCCCGCCTCAGCTGGAACCTCCCTTCGAAAACAAGCGCACAAAAAGCAAATGTCTGAAGGTCGTTTCGAGGCCTCCGATTGGCCGTGTCCGCCATGTTGCCCCAGCGCGCCTCGCCATTGGTTCGATGCTCGCTTCGGGGGATGGTCGGCTGCTGCTTGCGCTTCGCGAGGTCACGGCTGTCGAAAGTCGCGGTCTTTATGACGCGTTCGCACTCGTTATGTGTTCACGGCTCGAAGTCGACGATCACGTAGAACTTAACTATGTTTTAGTTAGGAGCTGCAAGCGGAAGCCCAATCAGATTACGATGGCACGCCGCGCTCGTAGTGAACATTGTAAGCGCGCGTCTCGGATCAGCGGTTGGAGGTTCTGCTATCAACACTTCGTACGTAGTGATGCAGATAATCGCGGGACGACTCCTTGTACTCGCGACCACGCATTACGTACTTTGAAACAAACATCGGGCACCGCGGCCGGCGCGTCTACTGCTCGGAGTCGTCGCTAGGCCTAACTCCGCTCACGGCGCCGGCGTGCGAGACGAACCTCGAACTTTGCGGGCAAGAACAACGCGTTTGAGGAACCGCGGCAGTGTGCTTCTTCGTTAGCATCGCCCGCCGGCTCCTCGGAACCGCGGATGGTAATTTTACGCATCGGCAGCGGACCCCGCAGCCAAGCTCGTCGCGCAGCGGCCGCGCGTCGGCGTCCCGAAATGCGAGACCAAACACGTTGCGCGCCGATTTTTCGTTGCCGCACCTAGGGATATTGCGCATCGTCACCGAATGCCGCAACCCAGAACATCGCGTGCAGATTTCCCGGACTCCGCGGTCGAGCACTTCGAGGTGAAATAAAGCACTGTTGATGCAATTTAGGCGCGCTTGGAGCCGTGCGTGGTATCGCTGCAAGCCCTCATGAATCTGAAAAAAAATAAAAGCCTCGCAGATAACCGTGTTCGCCGCAACCGGGTGAATTGTGAAGCGTATCACAGCCGAGGTTTACAAGTGAGCTTGAGTGAAGCAGGGAGATGAATTTACATCTGCCCTATTCGCGTCTTGAATAAACAGCTAAGGAATTTCTATTCCCCCAATGTCTTGACCGTAATTGCCTATTATTTAGGAGGAAGGGATAGGCTGTCATGATGAGAGCCACTCTTAGTATCCTATAAAAATCACTCAATGATCAATTGCAATAAAGACTTAGTGATAGCACGAATACAAGAAAGCTGGCAAAGCACCACAGCATATGGCCTAATCACATTACAATACAGTAGAAGCTCGTTATAACGAAGCGGGATATAACGAACTAATGGATATAACGAAGCAATCGTAATTCCCCTTGAAATTCCCATAGACGCCCATGTATTTAAAACCTCGTTTTAACGAAGCTACAATTTCCTCGCAATGGATATAACGAACCTTTTTTTTTTCCCACCGAGCATTTACTGATCATTTTGGTACCCGGCAAGTCAATGTCTTATAGCGCGCGACGCTTTACGTCGCATGCGGTAATTCAGAACTCGCGCCACGCGCTCCCGAGGAGCCGCCTGCCAACACGCGCGAGGGTGCGCGTCTGCCTGCCTCCCCTTTCCACCGAAACTCGTGGACTCACCCGCGCACGTCACCCGGCCTCCCCTCTCCCGCGGAACTCGTGGACCCGCCCGCTCTCCTGCTGCGCGCGTGGACCACGTGGACGACGACGCGGCGACCGCGGCACCGCGGGCCTTGCTTGTCGTTCGCTGCGTGTGCATGAGAACAGCGTCTTTCTCGGTTCCCGCCGCTAGACAGGAGATGGACGACGGCAACGGCAAACGAAAGCGCAAAACGATTACAATCGAGCAGAAGGCGGCTATGTTGAAAGCCGTTGAGTCCGGCGTCAAGAAGAAAAAAGTGGCCCAAGATTTCGGCGTAGCGTTGAGCAACAAAGAAGCAGTCACCGGTGCTGTTGCACGATCGCCAACTGCTTCCGGCATGCCTCGTTTGGCGTCAAAAGCGGCGGTGACAGCGAAGATATCGGTGCTGCCGCCAATGAGGGTGCCGCGGGTGACCAAGACTTGGCGTCGTGGGACGCTCTCGTTGACGCCGGAGTTGTGCCTGACTGCGACACCTTCTGCACGTACGTCAGTGCCGATGCTGACGCGGTGACAAACGAAGAGCTCACAGAGGCTGAAATTGTGCGCGCGGTGACAGGGGTGGTGAATGACGACAGTGACGAATGTGTCGACGACAGCCCGGAGTTTGCGAACCCGATGTTCGGCGCTCACGATGACGGCGAGGACGGACTCGACATAGCGGCAGCGGCCGAAAAAGGCATCATCCGTCTGAGGAAGACACGGCAGAGGTCTATTAAGGACTTTTTTTCTGCTAAGTGAGCCGCCAGCTGGCGCGCCGAGTTTGGCGTGAATAAATTAGCAATTCTTTGCTCATCTTTCTTTTTTTCTTATTTTACTAGTTTTTCTCCGTGCGACGGCCGTTTTTCGTTTGCGTGGCGGGCTGCTGTGAGATTCGGTAGTGAGTACATCCTCTCTTGTGTGCTAATTGTCGGTAGAAATGGATATTGGCTATAACGAACTAATGGTTATAACGAAGTAATTACGACTCCCCCTTCAACTTCGTTATAACGAGGTTTTACTGTATAACAGGCAGCCGAGAAAGAATCTCTGCGCTTGAAAAAGGCTAAGAATTGATCACTAGAGGAGATGGAAAGGCGGCAAAGAAAGAGTGCCAAAGGACACCTCCAGTTATGCTGCAGGATCATTTTAGAACTACATATGTGCTCAAAACTTTCAAACGTCGTTTTCTCAAAATGACTTTTTTGGCTAGTGAGGCTGCTTATCCCAGCCATATCTCTGGAACCGCTCATCGAATTTCCATAAGTCTTTTTTTATTATGTACTTGAATCAATTTCTGAGGGGGTGACAAGGCCCTTTTTTCAATATATTGTGTCTGTTATTTATTATAGTTAATCAAAATTTGATTGATAATATCCTAATCACCAACACTAAATTCGATGGTCTGCTAAAATTTTTCAGCAAGAAAATTCAAAAAAAGGGCTCTGTTACCCCCTGAAGTATCAATCTGGGAATCATCATAGTTAATTTCACAGTTCCAGCACCTTTTGAAAGTTCTCCAGGCCTGGGATAAGAGAACCATGTGCACTATTCTGACATACTGCTGTAACTTGAGAACCAGTGAACATAACTTCATGAAATTTTGTAATTCTTCTAATGCTTTTGCTATGAGTCTATCCTGAAAATTTCATTAAGATATCTCAATAAACAAAAAAGCTGGTATCCGAAGGTAGCCTCCCCCCTTAAACAGAACTGCCCCTAATGTGATTGGTTTCACACTTGGATTCTGCACTCCTGCACCTCTCTCAGTGCGGTGTATTCAGACGACAGACCGATCCGCGGACAGCTGAGACACGTGACAGTAAGAACGCAATTGGTTTGTCTGCTTGCACCATACACACATGCAGTCCAAAACGGGAGGTATAAAGCTCTGGCCAAGGCCAGTTCTAACCACAAACTTTGAAGATGCGCACCCAAGCGCATCTTCAAGAGAAACTACATGCTCGAAGAGCTGCCGGCATACTCGGCTGCCGAAAAAATTAATGAAAAAAAATGGTATTGTTGACGCACCACCCCTCCGAGCACGCGGCATGCAGCCGAGGAGACGGGCAGTTCATCAAAATCTTTTCACCATTGTTGGCCCTCCCGGTCCCTGGCCCAGCTATGGACTCCCCCCAACCGGAAGCGGAGGGTCACGTGACGGCGAGGCCGCGGACCAAAGGAGCGGTTTGGTCCGTTGTCTGAATCCACCATAAACAGAACTACTGAACACATTTTCCTGGTACCTTCAGGTTCCGTTGAGAGTCTACTGGAATGAAGTCAGTCTGACACGACGATAACTTCATTACATCTGAAAATTGGTTATAAACGTATGTTCCTAACACTGTTTTTGAAGGCAAAACTATTCTTCACTTACTTCATCACAACCAATAATTCGTTATATCCGTGTTTGTTATAAAGAGGTTCAGCCGCATTTCTTACTGAAGCCCATAGGTCGGCAAAAAAATTGCAGCTCACTCAGGCTCACTCAAGAAATATATTTTGCTCTGAGGGCTCACTCGGAGTCAGACTCACCGAAATTTTCCACAACCGGACTCACTCGGACTCAGACTCACTAAACTTTTTCTCAGTCGGACTCACTCATACTGCAACTCTCCAACATATTACTAAGCCGGACTCACTCATACTCAAACTCACCAACATATTACTCAGCTGGACTCACTCAGACTCGCGGCTTCACCTGAGTCTGAGTGAGTCTACTCTTGAGTCCGTTGGCGTAAAATTTGCTTTTCAATCGTAGTGTCAATCCACTTCAACACCAATATCTCACGTAATCAGTGCTCTACGATACGCCTTTTGATCTTGTAGCTTCATATACAGGTTATCATCATACATCATATATCATCATTATCATATATCGATCCAGTAAGGACATTTTTATGAAATGCGCGACTCGCACAAGATGTTTTGTCAAGAACTTCCCATGAAAGAGTTTGTGGGGGGAGTTCATGACACCCCTTCCCCTAACTCACGCCTCTGATCAATAAAATATTGAGGTGGCGCATGAATGCTAGTGTGCTGAGATACGTGTGAATAGACTTGAGTATAGACGTAAGCCGACACAAGGCTGATAGTATTGCTGAAGATAAGTATATAGGATCATAAGTCGGCAACAAAAGGTGGAGCTCACTCGGACTCACTCAAGAAATATATTTTGCGCTTAGGGCTCACTTGGACTCAGACTCACCAATTTTTTTCCTCAACCGGACTCACTCGGACTCAGACTCACTAAGCTTTTTCTCAGCCAGGCTCACTCACTCAAACTCACCAACATATTACTCAGCCGGACTCACTCAGACTCACGGCTTCACCTGAATCTGAGTGAGTGAGTGAGTCGACTCATGAGTGAGTTTGCCGACCTATGCTGAAGCCTACTCTAACATTAAAATGTTCAGCAGTGGAATCCAGATAAGCAATACTCTCACGGAAATGCTGGATATATGGAGTGACGGTATCATACAACTTTGGACAGCCGCCCATAGGCACAGTACGAAATTTGGGCTTAACGGAACCCATACCTTCGTGAAGTGTGTTTGCAACAGAAGCTTATTAAACAAAACTGCCTAACTCATTGTCGTATCGTAGATAAGCATTCCTTGAAACACGTCGAATAGTAATGTTGAGAAAACTGAAGAAAATCCAATTTGTCAGACAGTTGAGCGAAAGGTAAGAACAGTGAAGTTGAGACAGTGTATCCGTTACGTCGACTGCCGGTCATGTAATGATCCCCAAGGACGAAGAGAGGACAACAGAGTCTGGTGGTCACACTTTTTTTGTCCACAGTGCCATGAGAAGGAGACATCAGTTGGCTCCCTCGTTATCTGCTTTGAACAGATGGTTGATTGGTGGGATTGGTGGAGCCAAACATTTAGAAGCAATGCCTTTCTTTGTTTTTCCACAGAAATATGAAAAAAACTTGCGAACACTTTCGGAATACGACGATTCGTAGCAATTTTTGTGCGCTTTGCTGCAGCTCTATAGTGTTGGTCAGCCTTTTTTGCCCACCATTATCGTCCTTGCGTGGCCATCTTTGCTCAAGGGTGCACACTACGCAGACACAAGGCATGTAAGAACTCTCACACTGAAGTCTCGTGGTTGTTTGCCTTTCTTTCCTTCTCAGTGATGGCAAGTTGAACATCTCGACAAAGGACAACGACCTGGCGTACCTGCTTCCCGATTCACTGACAGAGGAGGAGAAGAGTGCTGCCAAGCGCATCCTCATGAGAGTGCAGGTCTGTTTGCATCATTTTTTTTTTCCTCTGTTTACACTACATAAAAGGAAATAGCATGAGTCTAGACACCCTGGGGCTGCATTCACACAATCACTTTTAGTGACATTCAACTTCAATGCACACTGACTGTTGAATTTAGTGAACAGGATACTGCCCAATATCCAGAGAAGCATCATGTGATATTCAAGCGAACTAGAGTGCTCAGTTGGGCCGGTTGGTACATGTTCAACAGAACGAGAAACAGCGTGAAACACAGGACAGTGAAAGAGACGGACTGAGCGCTGACTTACAACCAAGGCTTTATTCCATACATGGGGGTATATAGAGCACACGCAACATTAAAGGAAGGAGAGGAGAACAGTGACGTGGAATTTTGGTCATGAATTCTATGTAAGCATCCATCTGAAAAGCACTGTCCTGCGTTTCGAGCTGTTTCTCGTTTTGTTGATACAAGCAATAGGGTGCCCAAAAGTGATTGATTGATGATACCGTAAAATACCGATCAAGCGCCCCCCCTCGACGCGGGGATAATCAGGTAATGTTAGGAGGGGGGCTCTTGCTCGGAACTGCCCCGAAATTCAAGATGGCGGCCGACCCCCCCGAACCCCCTTCCTCAGGAAGGAAATGCAACGCATGGAAACCAAAAAGCTTTATTCAGCAGCATTCGCTCTAATTTAATCACTTTCAAAACCGTCAAATGATTCTTCGGAGTCAGAGCCGAAAACTAAGTCCAGGCACTCGTTTTGCAAGTCCTCGGGATTCTGGGGTGCCACGGCGCCGATGTCGGAGAGGCAGTCATGCAGCTCGCCATCCTCGGAGCCGTCGAGTGCGTTGGAAATTCCGCACCCCTTGAACGAGCGCACGACTGTCTCAGCGGTGACAGCGGCCCAAGCCTCAGACACAAAGTTGAGGGCGTCCTGCCGCGATGGCTTTCGCAGGTTGCCTTTCGGCGTTCTTTCTCCTTTCCTCATGAACATCTCCCAAGAACGCCGAAGGTTGGCCTTAAATGGCCTGTTCCAAAAGACGTCGGCTGGCTGCAGTAAACTTGTGCAGCCCGCAGGCACATACACAACGTCTGTGTCGCGTTCCTCTATGGCGTCTTTTGCTGCCTGAGTCTTGTGGATGGGTGCCTGATCCAGCACAAGTAGCCGCCGCACATCATCATTGTTCGGCCCCCACACCCTTGCCAGCCACTCCTGCAGTTTATCCGACGTCATCCAACCGTTTTTCGATGCGGTGACGCGAACATTTCCTACAAAAAAAAAAAAGAAGGTCCAGTCAACTGAGGTCACTGTAATCGAGCACATTCTTAATTGTTACTTTCCGCCGTGAAAACAAACAAAAAGAACCCGACGTACAAACTTCGTCACTCACCTGGTATACGAAGGCTCATGAACGCTTTGGTTGGAATCCTTCCACTTTGTTCCTTCAGAACGACAAAAGCTGGCAGTTTGTGGCCGCTTGCGCATGCTGCCAATGCAACCGTGAAGCCCCTGCGGGCGCAGCCAGTATTGGCAATGCGCACGGTGCTCTCCCCAACCACGTTGTTTGTCCTGCTTGCCGGGGAGTCCATTCGGACCATCGTCTGGTCCATGTTACACATATTGTATGGTGTGTAGTCATGGCGTGCTCGCAGGCTATTGACAGCAGAGCGAAATGCCTTTGCTGCCTCCGAGAAATCGTCGGGCGTCTTCTGACTGTCGTTTGTGGATTGGCGCATTGTCACGCCAAACCGCTTCTTCCACCTCTTGATATACTGGCTCGACGCAGCAAAATTTCCGAGCTGCAAGCTGCGAGCTATTTTGACAGCTTCTTCTGAAAGAAGTCTGTTGCTTACAGCACGTCCAGCGCTCCTTTCCCGCTCGAGGAACTCAAAAAGAGCGTCGTCTACTTCCTCACTGAATACTGGCGCTCCGTTGCTCAACTTACGCCTAAGCTTGGCCGTGCCGTAGTTTTGTTGAAGTAGGCTGTCGAACTTCTTGTCCCACTCGCGGACCCTCTTTCTGTCAATACTGAAGTGGCGAGCTGTCGCGTGCACATTCCTTCCCGCCTGGCGGTGCCATTCTACGACTTCGATTTTTTTTTTAACTGTATAGGAATGCATGTCGAGAAGTCGCCGCTGTCACGTTCGGTACCAAATAACAAAGGCTGTTGCTAGGGTTACGTCCAGACGTAACTGTAGTCACCGCTATCGTTACGTCCAGATTAAAGTCCCTAGATTTTCCCTGTTGAAGAGCAGGTAGATTTTCCCTGTTGAAGAGCAGGGAAAATCTAGGGACTCTAGTCAGATGTGGCTTTCCACAAACGTGAGTACATTATTTTCCTGTTGCTCAGTGAAGGCCCTCTGCGCCCTTCGGGCGCGGAAACCTAATCGTGGCTTCGCCCTCGCTTCGCGAGTGCGGCCATTTCGCTAACGCTCAATGGCCGATTGGCAGGGTCACGGTCACGCGCTACTGGCCGCTATCGCGGCCACGCGCTGTTTAGCCCGCGCAGCCTGCCCCGAAGGGGCAGGCGGAGGCGTAGGTAACCCAAGAGCCGCGTCGCGCTTATCTGGCAACAGACTTCAGCAACACCTGAGACGACGACAAATAAAAAAAAAAAAAAAAAAAAAAGTAGCAGCAGCGAGGTTCGAACCAACGTCCTCGCAGTTCCGAGCACGACACGCTAGCCGCTGCGCCACAGAGGCCAATCGGTTTAGTAGGTCTAACGGGCTGTATTTGTATCGTCACGCTGGACGTAACTTTTAAGACTCATTATTCTTACGTCCAGACGTAACTGCAACGGCTCCTACCGTTACGTCTAGACGTAACGCTAGACACTCCCAATAACAAAATGGCAGGCGTCGTGCCAATGCCAGCGAAGGTGGTCACATGACCCATTTTTGGATTGGATTTTGGATTAGGCGAAAGCGTAGCCATTGGCACGGTTTCGGTTTCGGCAGCTTCGGGTTGAGTCGGCAGAGAGTGGCGGGTTGAGGTGGGAAAGGGGGGGGGGGGCGCTTGCTCGGTATAGACCGAAAATAGGAAATCTTCACAATATATGAGGGGGGCGCTTACACGGGTGGGGGCGTTTGATCGGTATTTTACGGTAGTTAACAAGATCCGATGCAGTGACCATAGAATGGTAAGATCTAGAATTCAACTTGACGTGAGGAAGGAACGGCAGAAACTGATACGCAAGAAGCCGATTAATGAACTAGCTCTGAGAGGGAAAGTTCAGGAATTCAGAGTTTCACTTCAGAATAGGTACGCGGCTTTAACCGAGGAAACCGACCTTAGCGTTGACGCAATAAATGATAATCTGACTAGTATCATCAAGGAGTGTGCAGTGGAAGTCGGGGGTACAGTCGTTAGACAGGACACTGGTAAGCTATCCCAAGAGACGAAAAACCTCATTAAGAAACGTCAAGCTATGAAAGCCTCAAATGCAACAGACAAAATAGAGCTGGCGGAGCTTTCGAAGTTAATCAATAGGCGTAAAGTAGCCGACATAAGAAAGTATAATATGGAGAGAATTGAGCATGCTCTAAAGAACGGAAGAAGCCTCAAAGCTATGAAGACAAAACAGTGCATAGGCAAAAATCACATGTATGCAATAAGGGACAAGGAAGGCAAGGTCACAAACAATATGGATAGAATAGTTGAGATAGCGGAAGAGTTCTACAGGGATCTGTACAGCAGCCGAGGCATTCAGGATGATAACGTAAGAAGAAGTAATAGCGCAGAGGAATCTGACATCCCACCAGTATTGACAGGAGAAGTAAAGAAAGCCCTAAAGGGAATGCAAAGAGGCAAAGCAGCTGGTGAGGATCAGGTAACATCAGACCTGTTGAGAGACGGTGGAGAGATTATGTTAGAGAAACTGGCCACCCTGTATACGAAGTGCCTCTCGACGGGGAGGATACCAGAATCTTGGAAGAATGCCAACATCATCTTGATCCATAAGAAAGGGGACGTCAAGGACCTGAAAAATTACAGGCCCATAAGCTTACTGTCCGTTGTCTACAAGCTATTTACAAAAGTAATTGCTAACAGAATTAATACAACATTAGAGTTCAATCAACCAAGGGACCAGGCAGGATTTCATACAGGATTCTCAACAATAGACCATATTCATACTATCAATCAGGTGATAGAGAAATGCACGGAATACAACCAACCCCTATACATAGCCTTCATAGATTACGAGAAGGCATTTGATTCGGTGGAGACATCAGCAGTCATGCAGGCACTGCGGAATCAAGGCATCGACGAAGCCTATATAAACATAATGGAAGAAATCTACAGCGGATCCACAGCCACTATAGTCCTCCATAAAGAAAGCGACAGAATCCCAATAAAGAAGGGCGTACGGCAGGGAGACACGATCTCTCCAATGTTATTCACCGCGTGTTTACAGGAGGTTTTCAGGGCCCTAGATTGGGAAGAGTTAGGGATAAGAGTTAATGGAGAGTATCTCAGTAACCTACGATTCGCTGACGACATTGCATTGATGAGTAACGCGGGAGACGAATTGCAGCTCATGATTACTGAACTGGATACGGAAAGTAGAAGAGTAGGTCTGAAAATTAATATGCATAAAACTAAAGTAATGTGGAACAATCTTGGCAGAGAACATCGCTTTGCGATAGGTGGCGAGACACTGGAAGTTGTAAAGGAGTACGTCTACTTAGGACAGGTAGTAACCGCGGAGCCGAACCATGAGAGTGAAATAACTAGAAGAATAAGGATGGGTTGGGGCTCATTCGGCAAGCATTATCAAATCATGAATGGTAATCTACCACTATCCCTCAAGAGGAAGGTATATAACAGCTGCATCTTACCGGTACTTACCTACGGAGCAGAAACCTGGAGACTTACAAAGAGGGTTCAACTTAAATTGAGGACGACGCAGCGAGCGATGGAAAGGAAAATGATAGGTGTAACCTTAAGAGACAGGAAGAGAGCAGAGTGGGTCAGGGAACAAACGGGGGTTAAGGACATCATAGTTGAAATCAAGAAGAAGAAATGGATATGGGCCGGGCACGTAGCACGTCGGCAGGATAACCGGTGGTCATTAAGGGTAACTGACTGGATTCCAAGAGATGGCAAACGCGTGAGGGGGAGACAGAAAATTAGGTGGGTAGATGAGATTAAGAAGTTTGCAGGTATTACATGGCAGCAGAAAGCACAGGACCGGGTTGATTGGCGGAACATGGGAGAGGCCTTTGCCCTGCAGTGGTCGTAGACAGGCTGATGATGATGATATGGGCTAAGCGTAGTGCATTTTGAGGTGCCCCTAAACCACCTCTGATATTATTTTTTTGACATTACATGTAAACACACGCGTCAAGTTCAGAGTGCCGTCACAATGAACAGTGCCAGACACTGGCAGCGCTATACGCCGCGGGCACGCCACAACATCAAAAAACAATCCCATGCTCTTCTGCCGGCCTTTCAGTATCCCCAGCATTGGTCGTGATGTCACCAGGGGAATCTGGTCACGTCAGCAGCATGAAAGAACCTCTTTTTATGCTGCAGATACGCACACTACCTGCTTATCCTCCTCACCAAGCAAGGAGGAACACTTGGCCATGAGGAGAGGCTGGCAAACAAAAGGAGCGTAGTGAAGGAAAGAGCGAAATGGGCGAGGGCTGTATTTCAATCGTCAAACGCGTGTAACTCCGCTATTACAGCACCATTTCAAAAAATTCTTGTGGCCACGTGTTCGTTGCTGACTCGTGCACAACTGCAACACCACAACTAAATTTCAACTTCAGGGTGGTTTAGGGGCCCTTTAAAACACGTTTTTTACGACTTATAACTTACACCCGACCACTACACTCACTCCTCGATATAACGAATTATTGGTTATAATGAAGTAAATAAGAAAATAGCCTTGTGATAGGTGCAGTGACATGAATGCACGTTCATAACGAATTTTTGGATATAACGAAGTTAGTTCCGTGTCAGATGCGACTGTGTTATAATGAGGTTATAGTGTATTCAAACTTGACTACTCTTCAATTCGAAATTATTCAACTAAATCACTATTTCCTTATGCCTAGTTCCTGCCTTTCTTCAAACGCGTGTAACTCCGCTATTACAGCACCATTTCAAAAAATTCTTGTGGCCACGTGTTCGTTGCTGACTCGTGCACAACTGCAACACCACAACTAAATTTCAACTTCAGGGTGGTTTAGGGGCCCTTTAAAACACGTTTTTTACGACTTATAACTTACACCCGACCACTACACTCACTCCTCGATATAACGAATTATTGGTTATAATGAAGTAAATAAGAAAATAGCCTTGTGATAGGTGCAGTGTTATGAATGCACGTTCATAACGAATTTTTGGATATAACGAAGTTAGTTCCGTGTCAGATGCGACTGTGTTATAATGAGGTTATAGTGTATTCAAACTTGACTACTCTTCAATTCGAAATTATTCAACTAAATCACTATTTGCTTATGCCTAGTTCCTGCCTTTCTTCTCTTTCATCTCTCTCTTTCCTGACCGTAAGGTGAACTTTTTGCCTTCTGTTCATGTGAATTTTATTTTCGGTCACGTTCAGATGCCTGAATGCCGCAGCATTATGAGTGGTAGAGTGGGCAGACAACAGGCTCCTCTCTGAACTCATAGTATTTTCCACTAACAGTGGGAAGAGTACAGTCTTTGCTGTTGTCACTTGCAGATTGTGGCAATGGTACTTACTGCTTCATCCCCCGCTCGCCGTTTGGCATGGATCGCTGGGGAAGTGGACGGGAAATGTTCTACCTCTTCCTCGTCGGCATCGTTCTGTTCCTCCTGCTGTGGTTCTTCGAGACCAACGTGTATGGCATCTGGTACTGGATCAGGTCAATCCCTGGCCAGAGGTCCCGCGAAGGTACGTCGTGTGCTGCTGCTAGTATTCAAGCTTGGTTTCATTGTGAACTGCGCTTTTTGCAAAGAAATAACTGAAAAATGATGCATGTGGGTTACAGTTTTCCCAAAAGTGCTCACTGTAATCTTGGAATTCCGTGTTCACTTCTTTCGCGTTTATGTTTCAAACATTTTGTGGCCTGTGTTGGTGCTGTGCTCAATACTGCATCCGTGCCTGCGGGAGCGTTCTAGCATTTGTAATGTCAGCATGCATCATTGATAGCCTGAAGCCTTTTTCTGTAGAGTCATACCCGGATGTATCAAATCTGAAGGGGACTGCAAGATAGTTCTGTATGTTAGCAATTTGATACAAAAGATATTGAGCCCCGTGGTGGTTAGTTGTTACCATTATTAGTATTGCTCACTGTATTTCAGGACTGTGTTGCAGTGAAGCCTACTCACTCTAATTCGTCATTAAAGAGTTATGGTTCCGTGTGCATTACGTCCTGAACAGCATTTCATACTTTGCATAGAGCGCGTGCACGGAACTTCTGCTCGTGCGCACAATGTGAAACGCGGCTTTCTTACAGACACAATGTGTGAAGTACTTGCTCGCTATTGTGGAGTGCAGAAAAATCTTTGCAGTCTGATCCATTGACATCGTGAGCCGTGCAACTTGTCAATTTTTCCTCCATATGGCATCCGTGCTTAGGACTGTGCAGCACTCACAAAAAAGGCGAAGGATGAAAGAAGTGCACACGACTTGCGCTGACTCTCGAGTGAATTTTTATTCAGAAAACACACAAAAAAAAAGAAAACTAGGAAAGTCATTGAACCATGTGACCATGTGACTTCATGGCATGTCATTCCCTTCAGATTCAATGTCCTCATTGACAGCGTATGCCAAGAGAGTACTGTTTCGTTGGTGTAGACGGATGACATGAGTAGTGACTGCCATGTCATACGACAAAAGCCTTGCAAAGGCGAAGCATGGGTTAGCATTCGGCAGGACCAACGTGGCAGTGAATGTTTTTTTATGTATGTGTAGCACAGAGCAAAAATTTCATACGCGATTTCCCAGGGGATGTACAAAATGTTCCACATTGACAATACTTGTAACTTTTGATTGACTCCAAGCAAAAAATGGGTTTATTTTTCCGACGATTCTGAACCAACTCTGCTCCTTCTTCATTGATAGTGACTGCAGTGATGACGAGGTGCAATTTTTGCGTGTCTCTTATAGTTGAGCTGGAGATGGGGGGACAACGAGGGGACGTTGCTGTTCTTTTTTGGCGCATGTGGAATTGGGTAGGCTAGGGACAATAGGAGACTTGACACTTCACTCTAGGCACGCTTTCCTTGACTTTTTCCTGACTCTGCTTAAACAGCGAATATAGACTGACGGCAGGTTTTTGATTACAAAGCTGTTTACCTCTAGCCCATGCAGTCCCAAATCTCTGGGCAGCTCGCAGTCCGTGTAATCTACACGAATAGAGACAGGGTAGGGGAGAAGGGGAAAGAGTGCGGCAGTAGCGCCTGCCTCTACGTAGTGTGCTTGTGCTGCTGCAGTATGATGTAAAGCACTGCGAGAAACTGCCGATGGCAAGGCGGTGCAGCATACTCAAGATGGAGGAACGAGTGGACAGGTGTCTACAGAAGAAATACGGATGCAGCATCGCTGGTAATCCATCCCCATATGAGTTTTGCAGCCTCACTTTCTGGAATAGTGTAAGTTGTTTTGGTATTTTGAATGTACGATTATGACGAAAGCTGTAATTAGCCCAACCAGGCAAGCAATTCTGTCTGAACGTTTTACTTCTAGACAATTACTTCAGTATACCAGGGATCGATATACCCGCGTTTGTAGTTTAATAAACTCTGTGCTCCCTAAGACGGGGCAACGGTTTCACTTTCAGATATTGAGATGGGCATCCACGAACCGGGTACGTCGGAGGACGACGACGTGGCGGCCTGAGCGCGCAACAGTCGAAGCGTTAGTCCAGAGAGGCGGCATGGCACATGAAGCTCTGGTTGTGCTCAACCTGAAGAAGAACTTCCAGTCTCTTCAGGTAAGATTTGTCCAGCTGCGCTTTCGCAGTGATAGATCTATTTGCAAGTAGCACTTGCTCAGTTTATGGTAATGCAACATATTGGGCTCTGTACAGCCGCCCAAATCTTTAACTATCGTGCGCGAGTGCCCTACTTTTGTGTGCGTCAGCGCCGTACGAAGGAGCCAAGTTGCAAACAGGCCAAGAGTAAGCGCCCCTCTTACAAGGAAAAAAAAAAGCGTTTGCTTCGCCAGATAACAAATGAACGATCCACATTTGTCAGCTTATCTCATGTGCGGGAGCATGTGACGTATCTGTGGATTTAATTTTCTCGTTTGCTTGCTGATCTTTGGAATATAAGATACGAGCAAGACGCGCTGCCTGTTCATCTGAAGTGAGTTCATGCAGGGTGACGTTCTCACGAAGGAACAGCCAAGCAGATAATGGGCCCAGCTGAACGTGCTTCGTGGACATGCGCTTAATCTCACCCTGTTTGCAACTTGGCTCCGTCGCACGGCGCTGACGCACAAAAATGTCGGCACTCGCGCACGATAGTTAAAGATTTGGGCGGCTGTACATATACTACGAAAGACCATTTCCAATGAAATTTCAGACTGCGTGAAAAGCCTAATTTTAAGTACAAGAACTTTATTCAATCACTTACGGAAATAAAAGTGAAGCAACAAAATATAGTCTAGATCATTAGCCTAGCCACAAATTTCTTTTGGGTTCAACCATACTTTTTGTACATTCGTGCGTGTGTTTATGTGTATGCATGTGCATACACATGCGAAATTGAAAACATTTCAGAAGGGGGGGGGGGGTTGAACCCCTCCAACCTCCTCCCTGGCTACGCCACTGGTCTAGATATAGAGCAGCTTATGTGGAAAATTTTACACTTGAAATGTGAGCCGGTGCATCAGAAATTCACAAAACACGGACCTTTGATGCCAAAACTAAAAGTTAAGTAGTGTTGCCACTAATGGTTTGCTGGACACAATGTAGTACTGCTGAAACTCGATTTAACAATGATGTCATGGAGGCACTCGAGTTCTTTCGTTAAGTTGCTAAGTTTGTAAAATCGAGGAAGGTAGGCAGCCTGAGCATGAATTCCTCCCATGTCCGGGCGATACAGACGAGGTAGATGGTCACGTGAAGCTACGGCAAGCTGTCGATATTCAAAGACGGGAAGAACAAATGCAGTTAATGTGCGAGCAGGCAGAGCAAGAGATTTCCAAGGATGCAGTCAAGGCCGTCTGTCACATAAACCACGAAATAACGAAAGCAACCACCGTACGGTGGTTTTTTTTATTCTCTCTTCGGAACACTTGTTTCTGTGGGAGTATTTGCAGGGACAACAAACCAGCACCAGTCAGCTGAATTTGATATGTAAAAGCACTACGGACTGCGGCATGTAGCCTTGCCAAAACAAAAACTAATGTCGTGACTAGGGTGGCTAGATGTTTTAATGCGATGGAATTACAGTGCACGTCCAAAGAAAATCCATCTGTTTAAAAATTGAAAAGAAATCAGTGCATTTTTGCTCATTTATTTCCTGAATAACTTCGTTATATCGAGTTCAGTGCCATGAAAGCTGCGTTAATTCAGTTGATGACAACATTGAACCCTATGAGTACCTGCCGAGGAATGGAAATTTCTTCGTTAGATTGGGGAAATTTGTAAAATTGGGTTTCGTTAGATCGAGTTTTAGCTGTAGTTTGAACCATTAGACCCTGCATAGGAGCCTTGGTATGACCTCAGGGATTGGGCTGCACCTACAGCCCACAGGATGCACATTTGGGCATTTTGTCCTTATTTTAAAATTCCGCACTGTTCTTGACAAAATGTCTCGCATTACCTAATTTTCGTAGGCTGTGGACAACCTGACCTTTGCCGTGCACAAGAATGAGTGCTTTGGTCTGCTTGGTGTCAACGGGGCGGGCAAGACGACAACCTTTAGGATGCTCACCGGTGACCTCCCCATGAGCTCAGGCAATGCGTACCTTGGTGAAGCCAGCCTTCAGAACGACCTTCTGGAGGTGAGCCCTCCTGCTTTGATTTAATTGCGTGCACGAGTAGCCACAGGTTAGCACGCTTAATTGCTAGTTTCCTCAATCAAACTTGCGCTGACCCGCAAATAGAATTTTCATGAGGCACATCGAAACTTTGTTGAACGTAACTGAACCTGGTAAGCAGCATTGTGGTGATTGTGAGTGAATCCTAAGCGAAAAATATTTAATTTTTGACGAGTCTGGGTCAGTCTTGTTTATTTTGCCGACTTATACAAGTTGTATGATACCTGTAATGTCTGACTGCTAATGTTTACCGACAAAATACCTATGGTAAGGTGGCATCTGAGTGGCAGTGTGTTTAGTGTGTATGTGCAGTACTCACGGATTGAAATAGGACAATTTAGAGCTAAGTAATGCATTGTTTTCGTTTCTACCGTCTTCAGTTCCAGCCATATCGGCGTAATTTAAACTCGGAACACGTAGATCAGAGCCAACCATATCTTTAGAGACCAGATTGGTCGCTACATGACGTGGTCATCTCGAGCAATTGCACATACAAGTCGTTACACTAAAAAATTTAATGTCGCATTTGAATCCGTGAGTACTCTTCATTGTGTACTGCAGGGGTCTTAAACACGCCGCCTGCGGGCCTTTCGCTAGTAACCCGCAGCTTCATACAGAAGGAAGTTTTGTGGCTTTGCTAAATGGCACTCGCATTATTCTCTCGCCTATTGCATTTGGTAGCGCATTGTTCCGGTACGCTACAGAGACGGGAGTGCTCTTAAGCATTTTTTTCTTGAGGCAACAACCCATGCGGTCACTATAAGTTGAAACTTCGCTGTGGAACGAAAATTATATTTCAGAAACAGCGGCCAGATTTTACTCATTGTAGAAATCCGTTATCGATATGTTTTTCGGAACACGATGTCAAATCCCCTTCAGAAATGATCCATATATAGGATATGGGAAAGGCATTCTTTCAAATGGCAACGTGGGGTGACATTTTGTTCAAACTTCGTAGTTTTTTGCCACCGCCGCCGGTGTCCGTAACCACTATCGCGCGAAATAAGAGAAAATATCCAGGATGGAACGGAGTTTGAACCTGGGCCCTCTGCATGGGAGCCCAGTATTCTACCACAGATCCATCCGGTGCTTGGAACTCTGCAAATAGACCCTATACAGGCTTCATGTTGGGAAGGAACCAGATTAATATATGTAATGTAGCATAGTAGAAGAGCAAAATAACAACCAGGCATCACAGAACGCGAATTCTGTAGCCAGGCGTCACACAATGCGAATTGCACGAGTGGGTCATTGAATGCTTCCAATCCATTACAAAGGGCTCAGCCATAATTCTTCGTCATCAGGCACAGCACCAACAAAGTTCACATAATGCCTTACAGATGTGTAGTGGGTACCATGGTTCTCCGCAGAATGATGAAAAATGGAATAGTGGCTTCTTCCCTACTTCACAAAAATTATGATGATTTGTAGCGTTGTGGGTACAATCGCAAGTGTATTTGTATTAGTTGCCAAGGAAGCCCATAAGGCCCCCATGATCCATTTCCTCAGGGCCTCATTAAAGTTCTTTCCCTCTCTCGCTCTCTTTTTCTCACGTTAATATATGTTATCTATAGCGTGATAGGAGAGTGAAATAACGACAGGGCATCACACGATGTGAATTACGTAACTAGTGGGTCATTTAAAGCTTCCAACCCATTACAAAGGACTCAGCCATAATCACGGTGTTAGAATAGTTTAGGGGGAGCGACGGTGCGTTGGAATCAGAAAACGGGGACCTCTTTCCCTTTCTTGCCGAAAGGAGGCGCGCGCGGGACGGTGGGGGCCTGGATATACCCAGCGCAAACCTGACACTTCTAACGTTCGATGTTTTAGCGATATCGCAAGGCCCTGTGAGGATTGTGTGGTATTGTAATATCGTACACATAAGTTAAATATAAAGACCTAGTAGTGTTTTATGCATGACGGCTCGGCATGCGGCGTGAAACTCATAAACACCTTCGGCCTCGGCAGCACCGTGGCCTAGGCGATCGTGCCCGTATTTTGTCTACAAAAGTAAATCTGCAGTTTCGTGACGCGTGTTGAACTCAGCCTTCATTTGCCCTCGAAAGATTAATTGATGTATTTGTGGTCAGCATCATATAGAGAGCAGGTATCATGCGTAAGGGGCATTTCGCATATGAGATCAGGTGACCCTACAGAATCTTTTACTACGAACCGCTTATTTACACATTCTGTAAACATTTGCGAGATGATGAATGCTTTAATGTAATGGAATAGAATAACTCTATTTAGGTCTTTCGGGGCGCGCACTAGCTTGTGACGCGCCGCTCCCACGTCGGAAAATACAGGATTGAAAGCGAATGCAATAAAGTGGGCGACAGCCTGTGACCAATGGCTACGAAGCCGTTCTTTGATGTATTCAAAATAAATGAACTGCAAGATATATACGTTATGGTGCGCCAAAAAGTTTATCACAGTATTGGCACGATCTACGAATTTTACATATTTTTGCGTGAAAAAGCTGCTTTAGCTCAAGTATTGTATGGTGTGGCTAAACGATACGAAAGAATGTAGAATGATACACCAAAAAATTTTTCAAGAATGTCCTGGTTGAATTTAGCTGTTAGCACATATATAAAGCCACACTGTTCTAACAAATACTTTGAAAGCTGAATTGTAGAAAGTATTGTTACTCGCATACCTTCAGCAGTTGAGACAGGAAATTGTGAGGATTTACTTTACCTAGATTGACATCTTTCTCCCAGTTGTTCAGCCATTGCAATGTTGATTCTAGGATGCTGAAATCTTTGCTTCCTTCCCTGAGGCCTTCCTTCGGGTGCTTGCTGTTGAAGGCATCGAACAGGTTATTCATCCTTACCGTAAAATCAACTGTCCCTTTTACAATGCTTAAGCCAAGCGTTCCCTTCTGCGAGTAAAATTCTAAATGGTTTGCCACACTGAGACTGAACAGCTGCGTTGCAAGCTTCATGCGAATTTTTTCGGTGTTGCTTGGGTTTACATGTGAGAAAGAAAGTTTGGGCTGGCGAACGTATCGACTAGCGTTTCGACTGGCGAATAACGTATGTGCACGAATGGGGCCTCGTCTGGTTTGGCGTGTTAGTTTTAACGGGTCAGACAGCGACGTCACGGAATATGGTGTCACTCTCAATTTCTGTGATTCCCGAAAGAAGAAACTGGAAAGCAAATGGTTAGGACGCTGAAAAGGAAACAAGCACGACCATTTCACGTTTGTGCACCCAGAGCAAGGCACAAAGTTCTACTTCTGCTACTGCAACAAACAGTATGTCTGTGACGAATAACGAGATGCCCAATCAGAATGGCACATGGTAAGTTATGATGGACTGCTCGTTAAACGGACATTAACCTTCATTACCACGCGCCATCCAGCACGTGTAAACGTTGCAAAGGCGGCTGGTTGAATCCATTCGATATGGTGCATGCAGGACGACAACCCTTGAGAGGAATTTCTAACCTACCATTGTCAAATGTGTTGCTTTCTTCTGACAACCATCATTTAGTGATACGTCAAAGCCCCCCCCCCCCTTGCCTCCGCTTTCTTTTGCAGGGAATACCTTTTCTTTTTTTCTTTTTGACTAACCCAGTTCGGCTCCGCCACGGTGAATCAGTGGCTAAGGTGCTCGGCTACTGACCCAGTGATTATTACCCCAGTTTGCCATGGAGGACTTATTTGTGCACGAGCTAAAATATTTGTGAAATTTGTGTTCACCTGTAACCTCATTATCGCTGTTCGCAGAAGCGCAGAGTATATTTCCCACCTGTTTCCATCTGTTGGCTACCACCACTGAATTTTCTTGATGTGCATTTACTTTCAAATCAGAGTGATATGTGCGGTTACCCTCATAAAAAACGAACGGCCAGCAGTTGAAGAGTTGTCGCAAATGCAGCTTTGCAAGCGACGCAGCCCCCGTTGAAGCGGCTGGGCTGACCTCAAGCCTCGATACACCCAGCGCAGCCTGTCAGAAAGAATTCGAAGCCCGTCTCCGTGTTCGGCGGGGAGGCTGCGCGGCGGAGTCGGAGCGTCGGTACACCTAACCTATTCTAACACCGTGGCCATAATTCTTCATCGTCATCAGCCACTGCACCAACAAAGTGCACATAATGCCTTACAGATGTGTAGCGGGTACCTCACTCCTCCACAAAATGATGAATAGTGGTGTAGTCGGTGCTTCCAAACTTCACAAACATTGATTTATGGCATAGTGGGTACCTTGCAAGTGTACTTGTATTAGTAGCCCCAAGAGAGTTTACAATAGACTCTAGAAATGCCACTCTTCCAGCTTTCGCTGTGACTGTGCTGCGCTTTCTGCGCAGGCCTGGCGTTTTCTTTTTTTTTTTTTCTCAAGTGGGTTACATGCGGTGAAGCACATCTATTTGTTCATTTCGAATGCCCCGAAATTTCGGAAACTTCTAACTAATTTGTGTCAACGCAAATTCAAGTAGTGTAATATTCATTTAGATATTCGAAGCGCTGGAATATTCAAACCGGCCTAGGCTTCTGTCAACTGGCCATTGGCGTAAATCATGAGGGGGGGTCAGGGGGGTCCTGACCCCCCTTGTGTTCAGGCTGGGGGGGACACCCCTTGCAAGTGTCCCCCTTGAAATTTAGCTTTGGAACATCATATACTTGAATTACTTGACAGTTAAGTATAGCGCATTCAATTTTTTGTAAAGGCTGATTATTTTTTAGTGTGTACCTTTGTTGAATACTTCTCAGTTGTGCCAGACTATAACAATCGTAAAAGCCGCTCGACTGGTTCAAAGAGGACTCTATAGAATAATGCAATTGCTCGAGCTGGGACCCCATGCTCATTTTTAAAGTTTTATTTGAAAGCATGGTTTAATTCTTACGTAAATAAGAATTCAACCCTTATGTATAGAAACAAAATGGCCGCCATGGTCTGATGTGTGTCCCCCATTGTGATTTTTCTGGATTTACGCCACTGCAACTGTCTCCAATCTTCCTGAAAACTTCTGCTACAGCACACTACCTGTTTCACTGCTATCCTCGAGTGTTTTTTCTTCTTGCATTGGCAACAACCACAATGGAGCAAGTTTCCTTTCACACTTTCTGGAAGAAACAGATCATTACTTAAGTGCCATGTGCAATATGTTTGACATAGCAATAACAAATGGCTTTGCCGAAGATTTCACCAAGCTTTCTCAGGCGTGTCATTTCTGCACATATAAGCTTCGATCATACTAACAAGGATGTCCTTTTTCCTTTTGTCACCATCACTCGTGACAGCACTGCACTTCACTGCTCCACTGGTTACATAATGTTACTATTTTTTGGGAAGTGTCTTCTTGACTTTCACCTACAACATCATTTGCCATCACTACCATGTCGTCATCACTGTTTTGCATTGTTGTTGCTTGTACAGTAGTGTCGAAAATTTATAGGCCACCAGACACAAGGAACAGCTGAATATTCTCACTGCGTCGGAGAAAGCCTTGAATTCAGATTTCTGGTCTGTTTTGAAACGCGCCAACACCATGTACTGTGCAGTTAGGCCTAATACAGTCACAAATTTCTGGGAAATTCAATGTTTTCCCAGACCTTAGGGTCTCTAAACTTTTGATACCCACTGGACAGTCGGAAACAATGTGAAATGGAACAGTAAAATAACCTTTTACAGGTGTAGAGTTCTACAGGTTATACAGTTGGCGTGCCTCAAAAAATGAAACGCTACAGTTTCTGTACAGTCCCAGAAATGGAAGACGGACTTTTTCTTTCCACTTCCAGTTTCAGTCCAATATTGGCTACTGCCCACAGTTTGATGCCCAAATAGACAGACTGACTGGGCGAGAGACCTTGGAGTTGTTTGCGCTCATCCGAGGCGTGCCCAATCACCGTGTTCCTTCAGTCGTCAACTACATGATCAACCTAGCAGACCTGCAAGCCCATGCCGACAAGCCTACAGAAGCTTACAGGTATGCTTCTTGTATATCTTGCTTTTGTACTGGCAGACGCTATATAACACATATACAACTGGCAAGCCTTACAGTCATGTAAAGTTGAACCCGCAAAAGGATGGCCTTCAAGATCTGCATTTTAAGATGACACCTATGACAGCGTGGTCAGCAAAAGTAAGGCCTCCAAGATTTGTGTCTGTTGCTCAGAGCTGTTGCATTGGCTCATCGTTGGAGGAGCTTCTATGCCATGCTTTCCTCGGCCTGATTGCGGTTTCTTTGTGGTTCTTGTGTTTGTGAGTCTTTGTAATGCATTGTGTCACGAACAAGAGTGATACCACTTCTGAGAAAGTCTATGTGCAGTGTGTTTTTTTCTGGTAGAAAAACTTTGCAGCCACCGTTTTGTATTTTAGTGCTGTTCCAGGAAAGCGCCCTCCCCCCTCTATACTTTGCCTGTAATTTCAACCTGCTGAGGGACGGGCGCTTGCTCGGAATTTTACTGTATGTGGAACCTGTATATTGTATTAATATTAGGGGTGTGCGAATATCAAATTTTTCGAATACGAATCGAATACGAATATCCACCTTCGAATATCGAATATCAAAGGAAAAATGCCTCCACAGTAACAATATTTTATTTAACATGTAGCTATTTGAAAAAAAAAAAACATTAACAGCCTGACTGGCAACACAACATACACTGCTATCTCCAGAACACAATGTCCAGGCTAGCACTATGCACATCACAACACAAGCGAATATCACGGCACAATGAAAGTAATGTCTACATGTTATCGTGAAGAAATATGAGTTGCTCCACATGATCAGGCAGCAGGCGCTCCCTTCTAACAGAGACACCCCCCCCCCCTGCCACTGAAAAGGCACGCTCGCTTGGAACAGAAGTGGCTTGTATAGGGAGTTACATGGGGCAAAGCTTTGCCAGACTGGGGTGTCTGAAGGTGCCCACAGTCCGCCACCAGTCACGTGGGTCACTGTCTTTCTTCAGAAGTGGTTCCGCATAGTGAACGAGTGGTAGTGCGGTACGTTACGGCCACATAATATTGAAAATGTACGGTTACATGATCGCCAGCAGCGCTGCACGTCAGAGATGCACCAGCAATAAATCATACGTATTGGGGCGCTCGTCGCAGGCAGATATCGTGCCTCCGTGTACTTGCGATGTGCATCGCCCCTCTCGGCAACGTTTTTAGCGATACGAACGCAGCAGAAATGTGGAAGACAAGTTATTTTATGCATGATAATCGAATCGCATATTCGAATTTTTGGAATATTCGAAGTTATCGAATATTCGAAGTTATCCAATATTCGAAACTTTTCGAATACTACACGATTTTCGAATCGAATACGAATATTTCTAATGCAATATTCGACGAATATTCGAAACTTTCGAATATTCGCACACCCCTAATTGATATCTATATCAAACAGTAACTGCAACATGCCCATATAAATATCATGCAAAAGTATAGTACTTCGCTGTGTGTGCACTAAAAGCATGCTCTGCCATTTTCAATATACTGTACGCTGCACTGCATGGAACCCCTGCAACTACCCCTTAACAGTAACATGATTGCCTCTCGCGTTGTTGGAAATATTCCTGCCAACAAAAGCATTACTGTTTTGGCGGACACTGTCAGACAGTGTACTGAAGGCAACTGCATGTAGTGGAGGAAAGAATGGCAAAATGTGTGTCTGAAAATATTGATGGCTCAAGTAGTAAGGGTCTTATTTGCCCTTCATAGTAATAGGCTTGCTTTAGTAAGCTTCACTGCAAGACGTTTATGCAGTGAGTCGTGTAGATTGCACAAAATAGTGAACTGTTATGCTGGGGAGCTTACCGCTATTTGAAGCTTGTGTTCCGTATCGAACTTTCTTGAGCTTGCCTTCGGATTTGGATCCGGATTTGATTGTAGAAGCGCTGGACAAACGGTGTTCCAGACTGGTCTTAATCAGATTAGCTTAAATGGCACTGTGATTACCCCAGAGAGGTGGTGATCCTGTGCTAAGTTCATCGACGTTTTTCTTCAACTCTTTTGTATTTAACTGAAAAGCATTCCTTTTTATAAAAAATGAATCTGTTTCCTCTGCAGCTCTCTGTTGTCTCCAAAGCAGACAACGCTACAGTTGAACCTTGTTATAATGAAGCAGCCTCGAGACCATAAATTAGTTCGGTATATCCAATATTCGTTGTAACAGTGCAGATAAACCGGCAGTCTGACTCGCGCAAAAATTCTGCATACAAAAACGCCTGCAAAATGCCCTTGTCCAATGGCTGCAGAGTAGAAGTTGCATTTGGCGGTAGAAACTCGAAAATTCAGCACAATCGAGACTGTGCACAAAGCAGTTGTCTAACAACACAATTTCAATTTCACATTTTGAAAAAAAAAAAGGAATATGGTTGTAAATTCTCTCTGAATATTTATCTTGATTTTTATGCTGCCTTTCGATTTCTGAGCCACGTGCAAACTAAGTTTCTTCGTTACAGATGATATTGCGACGGCTCTCCCATTTTTCGTTTCGTTATAAGAAGAATAAATGTCACTGAAGTGAAGCGTGACCAACCAAAATTCGTATTTACTTCGCTGTGACCAATAACTCCCTTTAGTATCAGTGTTCACTATGTCAAGGTTCAACTGTAATTCTAGAGTAGCGGTTTTCATATTAGACGGCACCGTTCTCTTTCTCCATCTTCTCGATGAAGTGGTGGGAGTCGGCGCAAGCTCTCCATCGCCATGGCACTGATCGGCAACCCTCCGGTGGTGTTCCTCGACGAACCCACAGCAGGCGTGGACCCAGCAGCACGGCGCAAGATCTGGCAGGGGCTCGACGACGTGCAGAAGCTCATGGGTGCTGCCGTCATCCTCACCAGTCACAGGTCAGTACTTTTGCTGCTTGCTCCACATGATTGTAGATGAGTGTTTTGTTTCTGTGAACGCTTTGCTCAGGTATTCACCAATTTTCGTGATTCCTTTACGTTGCAAAACCCAACACGATGCAATCCAAGGTAACCTACCAGAACTATTTCTGCTAAAGAACTGATTTGCTGACTCTCTCTCCTCTCTGCGCAAATACACAATAAAACAACACATCATACCCGAATGCTCGCACTGCCAAAAATTGTACGTACATCAAGAGTGTGCCCAAAAATGAAGGCAACATGGAGGCAAGCAAGTCAACATGGCTGGTAGTCTTCGTCCTTCACCAGTACTTGGTTTATTGCCTTCAGTACTGTTAGTACATAATTTCTCTGCTGCACAGCTCTCCGTCAACCTATACTTATTAACAGCAAAGCTGTTTAGCAAATTGTTCCTTGCAAGTCGATTGCAGAAAACTGCCATCATCTTAACAGGTATGTGCCACTGTTCAGCTACCCGAGAATGAGTACAGAGAAAGAGCGAGAGAGGAAGAAAAAAAGAAAAAAGAAAGAAAAGAAAAGAAACAAACAGAGACGGAAAGAAAATATTTAAAAAAGAGGGATAGCAAAATTCTTGCCGAAAAAAAATTATTCACGAGGTAAGATTCAAACCTGCGTACCCTCGATTCGAAGGTGAGCTTCCTAACCACTCGGCTATCCAGGCATGCAATTGGAGCATAGCATAACGTTGTATAGTATAGTGTAGCAAGGAGGTGGGAAAGGGAAGTGAGTGCAAGGAGGATAGATGTGATGGTGAGGAGGAGGGGAGAGAGTACAGCGTGGCACAGAAAGAATGAGAAAGAGAGAAATAGAGAGAAAGAAATGCAGAAAGAGGTAGAGAGAGAGACCGAGAGAACATCAACGAAAGAGAGAGAGAAGTAGAGGTAGGAAAAAGACCAGTTTCTCGTAAAGACAATCAATGCCTCCCGTGAATGGTAGTGAGGCGTGTTGTCGGAGGCAGAGAGACAATGCGTAGAGTGCTTGGTCTGCATGTACTCCACCAGCCACGCCCTCTTCTTGCGCACCGTTGAAGTCGCCGACCAAGACAATGGGACAGAGGGTTTGGAGCGCACGCAACTTTCCATAGCCGCGTCCGCTCGCGGCAACGGCGTCCTGAGCGAGGTGGTGAACACGGTACCACAAAGCCTGTCTCCGGTGTAGGCTGTACATGTCCTCGTACGGAGACGCGTCCCGATGAGGAAGCCGCGCATCGCGGAGCTCGCTCCGCAAGCGAGCGCCCTAGACGGCTCCGTCGGCGCTCGACGGGGAGGCGCGGCGCAGCTCCGAGCGGCGACGGACCAGGGACGCACGACAACCCCCGACTAAGAAATGCATTCGTTTAAGAGACAAAGAAAGAGGAAGCAAGCATTTGCTGCGACCACATGCCACCTGGACAAGCCACACGCTCAGTAGCTAAGCCACGCCCACCGATGGATACATCACACACAAACTCCGCTCTATGGTGCATAGCCAGGCTGTGTACTCCCGATGAGGAAGCCGCGCATCTCGAAGCTAGACGGGTCGGTCGACGGGGAGTCCGAGCGGCGACGGGTCCGTGCTTTGCTGTGCCAAGCCTTGCGCGACTTAGTGCAAACTGCCCGCAATTTTTTTTCATTCATCTCATTTTATTATACTGTCAGCCCCATTTGGGCTATCACAGGGGTGGAAAAAGAAAACATACGTACCCAAGAACTAAAGCACTCCTTATACAATCTATAAATATGACATATAACGAGAATTAAGCAATGAAAGAATAGTCAGGACAGTTTACACGGAAGCACAGCAAACAAGCATAATAAGAAACTGAAACATTCCGGAACACTGTAACATTCAGGTTTTTCAAGAAAAAAGGCTGTCTATTGAGATGATACACTGGTGTTCAATTGCCTGTTCCACTCACTGATCCTTCTTCTCTGATGTCTGGCATACTTCAGCATGGAGGAGTGCGAGGCCCTTTGCCAGAGGATATCCATCATGGTTAACGGGTCCTTCCGGTGCCTTGGATCGACACAGCACCTCAAGTCCAAGTTTGGCGAGGGCTTCACTGTCATCGTCAAGATGGGGCAGGAGCAGGCGGCCAGCTCCAACGCAGCGTCGACCATCTCCAACGCCATGCTTGCCAAGTTTCCGGGCAACTGCGTCCTCAGGGACAGTCACCAGGTGAATTAGCATGGCAACTACGCTCCGTTTCGCAGGGCATGTGTGAATATTCGAGCACTTCGAATGTATGACAGTATTCGAAATCAGTGAATACCGATTAATAATACAAGTTTAAAAGCTTGTTATATGGGCTTATTTGTCTAAGTATAGCAAATTTTAAAACGTAACATATTTTATTGGTTATCGCTTGCATCCTACTACACTCAAACTTCGTTATAACGAAAACGGATATAACGAAGTGAATGAAGAACAGTCTTGTCATAGCTACAGTGTTACAAAGAAACGTTTATAACGAATTTTCGGATATAACGAAGTTATTTTCGTGGCAGGTGCAACTTTGTTATAATGAGGTTTGAGTGTAAAATTCAAATCCTGCTACTTTTCAAAGTTTCTTCCACTTCACTTTGAACAAAAGAGTGACATTTGCACATGCCTTGTTACAATTTTCAAAAATATTGGGCAGGTTAGTCGGGTCATGACAAATAGGCATGCTCATTTTCCTTTACTGTATGTGATATATGCCATTCGAACTACTCGATTCGAAATTATTCGACCAAATCACTATTCGTTTCAAATTCACTTCGAACCTAACATTCGAACCTTAAGCGACAGAAGTGTGACCACATGACATTGGTAATTGGTACACAACACCCCTCTTGTTGCATTCTGCAAACTTAATGGTATGTCGGACAACCTGGACCTTGCATAAACGTTCGACTTCATGAACACCATTCTTCCTTAAAATGCAGGCCAAGTAGCCACCTGTTCCTTCACTGCACAGTAAATGTACCCTGTGTTTTGATGATGCAACCATATTATTTCAGCACAGCGATCGAACAGCTACAGAGGTAGCCGAAACTTTTTTCATAGCACGGTTGGAAGATAAGTGCATAAGCCACCCATCTTTATCCCTGTCGGATAAGGAACTAGGTTTGCTGGTCCTAAGGCTGTAAGTGAGAAAGTGAAATGTTGATTAGGTTTTGCTGTTGGACGGAGTCACTGCGCACGACCAATTGTTTGTATGTATATGTTGTCTTTCCGAAAAGATAAGCGTCAGTTGAAAGTTAGCGTCTGTGTCGTCTCTTTTGCCTGTGTCCCTTGTGTGTTTTTTGTGCTATTTCACAATGCATTCGTACCAACTACTAACTCTGCTTTCCTCAATATTTTCCTGGTCCCTTCAGGTTCCATTTAATGAGGGTCCTACTATATATGGTATCCTCACAGTGCCATACCTTTAAAGACAATAGTCGTTCTTGGGATACTTCAAGGCAGAAATTTTGGTCTGTCTGTTAATCATCACGATTCAGCCACCCGGCCAAAGTTTAAGCACTTGCTGAATGCCCAGCCATCTTGGACTGGTAGCTGTGTTCATACTTGTGAACACTGTCAATCAAAAAGCAAATATTACGCATATCTGAGGCGCAACATCAATACGTAAGTATTAAGTGGTGTGTTTCTTTACTAGAAAATACATAGATACGTAATTCTAAAGACCCATAGCGTCGCTGAAAATGTGACGCTATGCACGAAAAAGCCCTCTGCCAGTGTTTCTTAGGCTGCGCTTAAAATGCGACGCTGTGCACGAAAAAACCCTCTGCTGACGATATGGTGCTGCCACCTGGCAGTGGCCCTGGGTTCTGCACAAGCTCACGTTTCCCGATGCCACTGCCAGATGGCGTCCATATCTCATGCAGCGCCTCCTCTATTTTACCAATGCCAGCCAGATGCGGCCGATTCAACATAGAGGAGCCGCTGTCTGAGGCAAGGCAAAACATAAATGGCAGAAGACTATCGTCTTTCGATTACATTTGCAGCGAAGCACGCAGATACACGGCCAATTTTTTGGTCATCTTCTCCTCCTTTCTCTATGCAGGCCTTGCTCCACTTCCACGTCACTGACACCAGCCTAAGGTGGAGCCAACTTTTCGAGACCCTGGAGACCCTGAAGCAGGAGCTCTCTTTCGAAGACTACATCGTAAGCGACACGACACTCGAGCAGATCTTCCTGGCGTTTGCGAGGTCGCAGCGAGACACAACGACCGAGGCCCCTGTTGGCTGCTTCCGAAAGTGGTGTCCTTTCTAGTTCTGGCTTTGTAAGCTTTGGAAAGCCCGCCAAACCCCGCCGCCAGAATTGCCTGCGCTCTCACCGCAACTTGGCGGGCGTAGAAGGTTGCACCAAGCTGCATCTAAAATGAAAGCTCCAGAGTCCGCGTCAAGCTTTCTGGAAGTTTCAAGCTTGCAATAACGTCAGCGTAACAATAGGCATGCATGAAAGTGCCAGGCAGATGCGATGAGATTTGATTTACAAGATTCATCTTTCTGCAAAAAAATCACATGTACAAGCTTGGTTACTATATTCATGATGATGTGTGCACGTATTCACGTGTGTGTATGTGTAGCTGCTCAAATCGAGTTTGCTGGTTTAGAGTTTCACACTCCGATTGCTCCTTGTTTATCTGTATTGCTTCTGCTGTTCTAAGCTTGGGCAGGACAGCTTCAAACAAGAAAAAAAATCAACAGATGTTCGCAAGTTTACCCAAATCACTGCAGCAATATTAAGTTGTAGTGAAAGACCAGCATCTTGGTCATTCCTTTGATGACCTTAAGTTAAGTGGAATGTCTTTCGAACTGAAGGAACTTTCACAGAAGTCTTCTACATATGCCTTACTTATGCAAAGCGAGACAAGTACGTCGAAGTTGGAAAATTCCTCTTGCATCTTACTGTGATAACGAAAGCTTCGGGCCTTCTGCTCTCGCCAATTTGCGATGAGACGCTGTGTGGCTGACGGTGCATTGCCTTATGTCATGTTTGTGCATGACTGCAGTGCTGTAGGCTTTCTGCGGTGCTAGTTTTTCTGCGTTTGCGATCGGTCTGATGTTTCGGAGTAAATGCGCTGGGCGCATGTTCGAGACGTTTTGCTATAACAGCGCTGAGCGCATGTTTAAGACGTTTTGGAATAACAGCATTGAGCACATTTTCGAGATGCTGCAGATGTCTCGCTGGTGGAACCTTAGGAATGTGATGTATGGTGGAGCAAAGTGGGTGAGCTTACTGTTGCCAAGTTTTGCGGCGACACGCAAGATACCACCTCCTGGTGGCAGTGCACTGTGATTTTGTTGTGTAAGAAGATAGATGCCTTAAGTATGAAAGTGTATCAGGATGTAGGTCTTTTTTCGTTCCAAGTGAGTGCAGAAGTGTTGCGCATGTCTTATTTAGAACTGTATGTTTATGATGTGTGGCCTAGTTCATGTAGGAAGGTGAATTGAATTGACGAATTGATTTTGCAACTGCGTTGCGAGGATGAACAGGCAAGAAAAGCTGCCAGTAGCAGCTTGAGGTGACACTGGCCACCTCAGTAGTGAGGTGTGTCAGTCCCGAGATAATGTTTCTTCTCTCACAAGATGTATCGGAGGCAGTTTTCTGGCAAAAGAAAATGTTGCCACTGGCAGTACTGTGTAGTTGAGATTATATTCACTTTCAGGCTCGGTTTCCCTAATATCACCAATTGTTCACGCAACGTTGCCAGTATGTTGCCTTAACATCCCGAACGTTGCCCCAACATTGTTGCACCACTGCGTGCTACTATGGTTTGTTCTGCTTAAAGCATTGTATAGTGTTTCTGAAAGTTCTATTCCGGTGTAAGTATGACTCGTACATTGCATTGTTTCAGGGTTGTTTAACGTATCCCTTGTTTTGCGTTGCAGTTCTTGTATTGCAGGCAGATGGCAAGGTGCCCATTTTTATAATCATCTCGGGGGATGTCAACCAAGTAATTTAATCATACATATTGCTTCATGTTAGGTATATTAAATGGACATCATTTTATGCAGTTGTACATTGGGAGACCAAGGTGGTTTTTAAATATTCCAAAGAATAGTAAAATGCTGTCATGTGTGCTCCTTTTTACTTTTAACTTTTTACTTTTGTGTTGTGTAATATTTTGTATAAACATGCAAGCAGTTGTTTTACTGCAGAACGCAAGTTTTTTGGAATAAATTATTATGAGATTTTTGATGTTAATAAGGCTGTTGAGTCATCTTTGTTGACAGGACAAAAGAGACGAAGGGATCTCGAATCTCGTCAACTATTTCCGTCTCTCTCAGCCTGTCAAACCACACTTTTTCACTTTGCAAACCTAAGAAAATTTTATGAATGACCGGACGATTCCTTAAATGTATTCAGTCACTAGCTGTTTATGACTGGCATTCTTGAAAATGCCACAACTGTAGCCGCTTATTTTTTCTATCACTTAAAACATTGATTCATTACGTGAAGGGCTGTCAGTGGGGTTAGCTTGCAGAAAGATGATATTCTTGCAGTTATTAGCTGGACAATGTCAAAACGCAGAAGGTACAGAAAGCTTGTTCAGAAAGCTGTTGCAAAAACAAAAACATGCCAAAAGCTTGTGCACGTTTCGTCATTGCAATGCTGCTCCTGCATTAGATAAAGATTTAGTCAGTTTTCTGACATCACACTTCTGCAAATTTTTGAAGTGTGGATGACAGCTGTGCAGGCTGTTGCACACAGTTTGTGTGATGTTATCAGATGACCACCGTGTACATCTGTCACATTGCAAAACATACACTACAAAGCTGCATACCTCCTGATAAAAAAATTGGCTGGATGTCATGATGTAGGTATGCCACGTTGCTGAAAAGCTGGTAAATTTTTAACACCTTTTCTTGCGCATAACCGCAATTTTGTAAGCAGACAAATGTCCGAAGCTGCATGCAAAATTTCAAGTATTAAGTCCTTAGGCATAATGTGCCTTTCTCTTTCATGAAAACACTGAACGAGATTTTTCACACACTGAAACAACAAACGTGCTTGTCATTCTGGTGTAGTAGAGAGTTAGTGCACGTGAGCCACATGTTTTCATTGAGGTCGCGAAACTGTCTAAAGCGCTCTACTACGCAAACGTCAAAAAGCTTCCAGCTCCAGTATATTGAACATTGCGATTCCCTTCAGATTTGACGTATCAGGTTTCGACTGTATAACCGTTGTTGCCAAACCTAAGTTTCATTGTCGTTTCAAGGTTGACGTTAACGTTAAGTTGAGAATGCATTTTCAGGAGCACAGAAGTTGTAAAATTGTGAAGTAGTACCTCATGATAATGATAATGTTGCTAAAGAAAGGCTCGTAAGGCCTCATGATAATAAGTGAGTTTTAGCACTGCATATGCTGCATCTGTAACTGCCTTGCATGCGCAAGAATGCCACATTTCCCTTAAAGTGCGCTTGCAGAAATTCTTAGGTGCACTTTGCCAAACATGGTGTTTTTACGTGCACAACGCTGTTGTGGATGCGCATGCATTTCTAATACCCACTAATGAGCCCAGTCTACCGCTGCCACCTCTTGAATACAATTGCAGTGTCTATCATATGTTAGGTCTGCCATCAATATTTCACTGAACATAGCCGTAAAATTCCCAGGCTGATGCATTACCTTTATAATGCGGAATATTATTATACAGTAAATGCAATAGGAGATATAGCTGCTGTGTGCAGAATCTGTGAAAGACTGTGCTGAAATGTCTGGAATTTTTACTGCTATATTTTTATATTTGTGACTGGTCACGCGCATGTTGTGTATCTGCGTATGTTATATGAGGCTGCCTGTTGATGTGTTTTGCTTATGGCTTTATTTTGACAATCAGTAAGTTATGCAGATAAATGTGTTAGCATTAGAAACATCTGGTTATCAAAGCTGCGCCATTGTAGTCACGCTGCTTTAATGCCGTCCATTTTCCGTGGCCTAAATCAAATCTGCGTGTGCAGCCGTTCACGTCAATATACTTAGTCAAATACATGTTACTGGAGAGTACTAATATTTATCTCTCCAAAATAATCCCACTTTTTATTAATTGTCAAAGGTTGGCTTGAAGGCACAATATCATTCTTTGTCTCAGATGTAAGACTATGATCATTGTTTTCTTTAATATTGTTATCTTTGTGTAAGCACGAATAAGAGCTATGCAATGTATAAATGGCTGTTGAAAGGTGCAAGATGCAATGTTTCGTGAGCCATATTCAACAAACTTGAAAGTTATGCAAGTTCATTGGGAATGTATGCATTCTCATTAGGTCATGATTGCGTGTTGCTGTAGGGCTTGCTGCTGCTGTTGTGATGAGGGGTGTTTTGGGTATTGGTTAGAGACACCTTTTGAATAACGATGTGAATGAAATGTTAGAAAAAGAAAAGCATGATTGGACCAAGTCAGTGCACCAGTTACATAAAGCTTTCACATTACTGCAGTTCTGTGTTCGAGTGTGAGATGGAGTGGTAATGCCTAAGTGACTCAGAAACTTGTATTATGTATTCAGCATTGGCCTGGTATATTCAACACTGGTTCAAGCACAGATGACAGTGATATCTTTCTATTTTTTTCTACGACTATAATTAGCAGCATCTTTTTCTTCTTCATTCATAGGTCTGAGTTATAAATCTTTTTTCTCATCTACTTTAGCAACTGTTTCAGCAAAATTTGGTAATATTCCTTCGGAAATGATTTCATGTGTGGTCCCATGATCCTTCATGTTTGGCATGTGTCTTGTACGAAGCCTACAGAATTTGTATGAGTTCTATCTCACTTTCACTTCTCCAATATTTATCCGAAAAGTGTGGGATTTTTGGACTCTGTACAGAGCGCTTCAGCGGTATGTGACACAGGTTTCAGCATAACACATGCTATGAAAAAAAAAAAAAGGTTATTCGAAATTACCAATTTCCGTTCATTACTTAAAATATTTGTCAAAACACACTAAGGCATTGTCTGTTTATCCATTCTTGGCACTTCATTGTATTGATGAGGTGTTTACCAACTTATTGTCATTATATTTTCATCTGCGTTTAATCCTGCTCTACATATCCTAGTCAATGTTCGATTATGTTTCATTGCTTCTACATAATCACTTGTTTCATGTTTTTTTCCATTTTGTGGATCGCGCGCTGGATTTCAATGCTTTGTCCTCTCCATGCCCACTGTGATGTTCTGTAATGGCAGTTTTCATGCAGCACTTAAAATAAAGTGTTGTTGAAGCTATGGTGGAATCTGTTCTTTTCAACACCTTAAGACGCTGATATATTAAAGACCCACCACCAGTAAGAACACACACTGAACGTACATACGTACACATGAACTTTAAGTTGGCTTAGCTCGCATTTAGGCAGGACAAGTTCCAATCTCGTACAGTGTGTGGAAAAAAAGACCTGGAAAAATGATTTGTGCTGCAACTGTATGCGCGTACTTTCTTGGAGTGGTCGTGCCTAGTTGAAACATAGGGTGGTTCAGACAGGTAGGTGCGGCTGTTAATGCCTGTTTGATTACAAAAAATACTGTGGAAAAATTTGAGCCTTAAGTTTTTTCCTCGAGTTGTTAAAGTTTCCCCTTAACGAGGAAACGTGGAAGAATCAGCGACGACAACTTTGAAAAACAACTCCTGTTAAAAGTTAACGTGTAACACTATAACACGGTATCCACAGTAAGCCTCCCATCCCAGCCTTCACACAAGCTTCCAGCCTTCTCTCTACCATGCAAGCCGCAATAGTTCATTGTAGTTTAGTGAACTTGTGCTATTGTGTTATGGCAATAAAATTTTGAAGGAAAGTAATGCAAAAGTAATTGATTACATTTTTTTAATGGCTCAGTTACTTTCCTGGGCCTGTAATTGACCACTGTAATCAGTTACATTTTAAAGGAAGTAATTGTAATCAGTTACTTATTTTTTTTAACATGTACAAGTCAGCTTTTCATGAACTGTGTTTGGATAATGTCTGGCATATGCTATGTTGTTGAGTAAAAGGTGTGGAAACACCGGAAGATAAAAAAATCGGCTAAGGTTTGACTCTTTAGTGCTAAGCATAGAACTTATATGACAGTCGGACAGGAAGGAACACACGCAAGCTCTATAGTGTGCAATATAAGATCTGCGCAGGGAGACTACAGGCAAATAACAATTCATGTCAGAGTGAAAGCTCAATGTATGACAACGTCTAAAATGGCAATATTATCAACAGCAGTGCCCTACTTACCGAGAAATTAAGCTAAATGTGTCACACGATGAGCGCCACGAGCGGCACATTT